>NC_088870.1:698806-802413 GCF_032884065.1 Artemia franciscana | reverse complement strand
AGTTAATAGGCCCAAGAAGCTATGCTTGTAATGTTCTAACCAAAACTTATGAATAATAGGCAATTTTTCATTAATTTCTCTTGACTCAAATGTATAAAAAAAAAATTTAAAAGGGTTGGTTAAATACTCAAATCATTTACTTTCTCTTTCGGATCTATATTTGTCTTGCCAAAAAGTCCCATGTTTCCCTTAGTTCAAAAACCAACCATGGTTGATGAAAAGCTTTCTTTTTTTTAACGTTAAAGCAGCGTCTACATTTGGCGTTTTCTGGAAAACTGGGGTGGAAATCTGGGATGCATGTAGAAGTCTACACTGGTAAATATCGCAGCAAATTCAAAAAATCCAGATGCAGCTGTGTGATACACTTATTATGGCTTTGGCCTAAAATCATAATTCAACAATCATAGGTCAACATTTCCTATTTCTAAACCAAATATAAGATTCTCACACGTCTGTATGTGTGTGTGTATATTCGAAACAAATAGCTCGCACAGCCATGATAAAAAAGAACGAAAAAAAAAACAATATACAAAAGTAATTAAAAAGAATCACTTAAATAATTGGAAAATACAATACAAATTAAAAGGAAAAAATTGACATAAACATGGTCATCAAAGAATACCTTTCCATTGGGTTTTGCCCATTCGAAAAAACCGTGCCAGATTCCTAATACTCACAAAACGCCAATTCTTCAACAATTTTTGCACCGGAAACATTTCCCACTCACCCTCTCTAAAAAATCCATTTCTCAAATCTTTTATTTCAATTATCAGAAAAGTTTCTTCATTCAACTATTTCTGGAAGTTTTTATAAGCTTTTTCATTTTTCTTTGATAGTGACATGGCTTTATTTTCAAATTTATTGCTTGACCAAGCTCCCATAAGACAGAACAGTCCGTCTTCACTTCTTGATTTTTTCGCATGCCGGCCCGTTTTTGTCATTTTTTTGTGCCCAGCACAGAAACAGAAAAATGAAACGGCAGTAGCGGTCTACACAACCCAGTTCTCCGTCCCAGTTTTCCAAAAAACACCGAATGTAGATGTGGCATAAGGCCTTTTTTTGTTTCAGCCAAATAACTCGTTTGAGCTCAACCACTGGGGGTGGTTGAGCTTAACCAGTATTTTTGGATGAAGTAATGACGAACCAAGTTGTAATGAAAAGTTTTTTTGCGTCAAATAATTGGCTCGTTGAGACTCTGGATTAAACAAATTCGTTAATATTTATAAACAAATGGTTTTACTGTTTATAACCGTTGGCTGAACTTGTTGAGGCGTTAAATTTCAAATAAATAAACCGTTGGTGGTTTATTAAAAAAAAGTTTAATTACACCATTGCAGAAAATTGGCTTAAATACATACAATTAGCCTAGCATGACCGCATTTGAAGTTTGTCCTTTTTTATTTTAATCAGATGGAATTCGAATTGACGGACTTTTTGCTATCTTGGAAAATAGATGGTGGTGTAATCTAAGGATATAAGGTCCATATAATGAAAACCTGTTAGTAAAACAATTATTACTTCGTAATAAGCAGAATATTCATGGTTAACATATTTTGCAAGGGGAAAACCTTTACCTTCAGTTCTTTCATTGCTGTACAGTTTTTTTCCAATTTCTAAAAGAAACATGAATCATACAAGTCTTTTCTTCGTATTCAAATAGAAATCAAACACCTTCTAATTATTTCTCATATCACATGTTAAAACAAAAATAGTGATAAATCATGTTAGGCTAAGTTGGGTTATATGGTGGTTGGGCATTTGTTTGAGGATATTTTTCAAGACTTAGAGAATAGACATAAAAAATTAAGAAATATTGTAGAAAAAGTGTAAAACAATGAAAGAAATGAAGATAAAGTTCCCCCCACCCCTTGTAAAATGTGTGAAGTATAATTATTCTGCATATTATGAAGTAAGAAATGCTTTCGTAACATGTTTTCTTATGTGGATCCTGTGTCTCAGGATCACACCAGGTCTTTTTTCAATAGTGCAAAGTAACAGACAAATGTTTTCTCTATCAGAATTACAAAGGTGGGACAAATTACCTTAATTACAGTTTATAGCAATGAGGACATGTACTGTGAATACAGGTCAAAGATAATGATGACTCAACCCGTTAAGTGCATCCCAAATTGTGATCCAAGGTTTCCGGCACAAATTTTTGTCAACCGCAGAATTGAAGGTTTCAACGCTGGAAGACATAACAGCATTATAACCTGAGAAGTTCAATAGGTAGACTGCACGATTAGAAAGAATATGCATCGTAGCCTGGTGTTATCATGTTTTCGGTAAAGCTTTAAACGGTTGCCTCTAGTACACAGCAGACTCACTAATAGAAGCAGGTTGAGGAGCACTTTCTGGTAACGTACTAACTTTTATGTCATTAATAAATCTCCTCGCCTATATCTATATGAGAGATGGTAACTTGAATTCATGTAATCAGGTAGGATATGGAAGATATTGAAATTCCTTTATTCATTTAGTTTTTCTCGTCACTGTACAGACTCCAAGTTAATATCTCACTTTTATTGACTGGAGCAGCAATGCACATCTCAAATTCTAATTTTGGTCTGATAGGCTATTCAAAAGATTGATGATCACAACTTCAGATCTGCTGCAGAACATTCATTTTATTAAGCAAAGTATTTGGTTGGCACTGGCTACTACACCCTATGCGTGAAAATCAAACTTAAATTTATCATCAGCCAAGATTCCCAAATCTTTGACGCCATGACTGCGTATGAGTGGTAGTTTTAACATCGCTGCATTCTATAATATACTGACACAGAGGGTTTTTTGCTTCAAAGTGAATAATTCTGAATTTCTGGGTATTAAATTCAAAGTTTTGAAATCTATCTCTTTGCAGTCTCACCCGGGGTAGTCTAAGTGACGTAGTCACTGAAGGCATTAAGAATGATATCTATAACAGCCTATCTCTGGACTTAGAAAATCGGGTTAAAAAAAAGTTAGTTGAAATGAAAAGCCAGGTCAAAAGTCTTGAGCAGCTAGTGCTAAACGTAAACTCGACGAGTGAAGAAGTCCATCCAACTATGAGGAACTTAGAGGGTAAATTAATTTGTCTGAAGGACACTATTGAACAGAATTCTCTAAATAATCAGATTATGGTGTATCGACTTGACGAGGACGTTTTGATTTGAAAAACAAAGAAAACTAATTTCTTGAGTTTCGTAGCTCAAAAATCCCGGTAATCCCACTAGGAGCTAATAGCATCGGTCAGAAAACTAACACTACCGTTCGCCCAATCGTCGTAACTTTCTCCAGCCTGAAACTTCGATCAATAATTTTTAAAAACAGAAAGAATTTGAAAGGTACGCTAATTTCAGTGAATGAATCTTTTAATGAGAATTGACTCAATTTTCTTTCCCATGCTAAGAGTAAGCTAGGCTTAAGAAATGCTTCGACAGTAGACGGCAACATATTTATCAAAACTGGTCATACCAGTCTCCGTAAGATAACAACTTAAGATGGCATTGATCGTGCTGGAGCATCTGTTCCTACCAGTCTCGTTGCTAATCATGCTTAATGTAGTTCTCAGTGCTTTATTTTTTTTCTTCTTGTTATTTGTTTGCCTTCTGTATGTCTGTATTTTATTTTGTTTACGCAGATACGATGTATTATTGGTATATTTCTTTGCTATTTTTCTGTCCAGTACTTTAATCGGTCAGTTTGGCCCTATCTTTTGAATGCTTTCCTTGTGTTCTTTTTGTGCTCCTTCTATGTTTACTATATGTTCCTTATATGTTTAATCTTGCTTTTACTTCATTGTCTCTTTCTTCTCAGCCTTTTCCCTAAAATTTCTTTATATTCCCTTCTAACTGCCTCCCAACCAGTTTTGTTTTTCAATCTTCTATTTGGACTCTTTTTCTCTATACCGTTGATCAGCTATATGCTACTAAATTCTCTCTCTTTCTTTTTATCTTTTCAGTTTCTATGTTTTTCTTCCAAACCTTATTATTTTTTACATTGTTATCGATTTTGTTTTCTTTCATACCATGATTCTACTCT
Source organism: Artemia franciscana (assembly GCF_032884065.1). Lineage (NCBI taxonomy): Eukaryota > Metazoa > Arthropoda > Branchiopoda > Anostraca > Artemiidae > Artemia > Artemia franciscana. The sequence goes on along the minus strand of NC_088870.1, from coordinate 798,390 downwards.
TTGGTCATTGCACAAATAATTTTTTTTTATTGATTATCTGTTCATTCCTTTTTTACAGCAGATTCCTCTTTTAATTGCATCCAAATTTTTATTATGTCCAGCTCTTATAAATGACAGCTGTTGATGATGATCACTCAAGTTTTGATAAATCTATTCCTATTCAATTTAAATTGCTTGTGAAGACTCTTCTAAATGCTTTAAGTTTAATTGATGACTCATCTGGGAGCCCGCCCAATTTCTCTAATTGTCTAGTAATTCTACTGCAAGTTGTTTCTATAAAAATAACATGACCAAAAAATTTAATTCTGGTATTAATTCCTCATTTCTTCATTTAAACATTCAAGGACTCTGTTCTTCTCTAAATATTTTTCTTCTCTAAATATTTGAAGTGTCTCATAGCTAATTCTTCCCCTCAGATTATTGGACTCTGTGAAAGACTTCTCAACAAGGGCAATGATATGCTTTCTGGATATAGCTTGGAGATTGCAAATGGATTGGAGAGAAAAAACATGCCTTAGCATTTTATATTGCTGATTACCTAGATTATACTTCGCGTTGTGATCTTTGTAAATATTTGGAAGACGTTTTTGAGCCTGTTTTTATTGAAATGTTGATTGACAACAAGAAAACTATTATTAGAGAAATATACCCCCTGTGGAGTTTTCTATTATGCATCAAGCAGGTAAGCGGTAAGCAGGCACCTCCATGTTTGTTAACGGCATCACGTTGTTTTTCAGGTAGGTGCACTCATTGGCAGTGGGTCTGGCGTGTATACACTTCCTGTTGCGTCTATATACAGCTCCATCTTCTGTCTTTACAGTCGCTGAGCGGTTGCTTAATTCATCGTATATACCGGTTACTGTGGCCTTAATCCATCTTTCATTTGCCTGCCCAGTTTTATTGAGCCATACTTGCTGCCCTGGTGCAAAAGGTTTGATCATGCGTGTACCTCTGTCGTAAGCCTCCTTCTTGGCTTCTTGCTGCTTTTGTCTTGCGGCCTTGTATTCCTCTTTGGGCACGATTTTTGGCACGAAGTTATGCTCTACTGACGGCATAACCGATCTTAACTGGCGACTCATCAAGAGTTGCGCTGGTGATGCTAAATCGTCTACGGGAGTGTTCCGATACTCAAGTAAAGCTAGGTATGGGTCTAATCTGTCCGTCAGTGCTTTCGACATAAGCCTTTTTACGGTTTGGACCACTTTTTCACTGAGGCCGTTGCTCTGAGGGTATCTGGGCTGGACGTGCGGTGTGTGATTCTCCACTGTTCTGCGAATTTTTTGAATTCGTCTGCTGCGAACGGGGGGGGGGGGGGCGTTGTCAGAGGTAAGTATTCGTGGGATTCCATGTCGTGCGAATTGGCTTTTCAGCTTGGTTATGATGGCTCCCGAGCTTGTACTGTCTAGCTTGTCAAGTTCGATGTATCTACTACAGTAGTCAGTGGTTACCAAGTAATTTATTCCTTCCCAGAACAGCAAATCGGTACCCATATGTTCCCATGGGTACTCAGGAATTTCAGAATTCATGAAAGGTTTCTTTGGCTGGCAATCGCTGGATCGTTGACATATTTCACATCCGGAGATATACTTGGTGATGTCGGCAGTGATGTTCAGCCAGAAAACACATGAGCACGCACGTTGTTTTGTTTTGACAATGCCTAAGTGGGCTGTGTGAAGACGGGTCATGATTTCTTGGCGCATACACCCTGGTATTATGATTCGATCACCCTTTAAGAGAATTCCTTGGTATACTGCCAGTTCGTTTCTGTAATTCCAGTACTCCTGAATTTCAGCTGGGCACTGTTTTTTGTGCTCTGGCCATTCTTTGTTGATGGTGTTGGCTAGAATTTGCATTTTTGGGTCATGTTTGGTAATGTCTGCGATGCTTTGCACCGTTTGGTCTTTGATTGGGATGTGTTTCATAACGTTATGCACGTGCAGTTCAGCCTATAGATCTTCTTCTGGGTCTGTGTTTTCCATGTGTAAACGTGATAGGGTATCAGCCACGGGAATTTCTTGTCCAGGCCTGTATGTGAACCTGAGGTCGTACGGCATGATGGCTAGCATCATCCGCTGTAATCTGCGTGGAGCCTCGCTGATCGGTATTCTCAAAATGTTTTCCAACGGTTTGTGATCTCTAATGACCGAGACCTTTCTTCCTAATATATATTGGTGAAAATGTTTGCATGCAAACACGATGCCGAGTAGTTCTTTCTCAATTTGAGAGTATCTTTGTCTGTGTCACTCAATGATCTTGAACCACATGCTACTGTTTCGTCTTTCACTAGTAGCTCGGCTCCCAACCCATGTTGTGATGCGTCGACGATTATCTCGACTTCCTGGTAGTGAGTATCGAAATATGAGAGGTGTTCGCACAATGATTTGCTAATAGTTTGACATGCATCGCTGTGTTTCTTCGTCCAGACAAAGTCCTTAGGTTTTCCAAGCTCTCGTAGAGGTTGGTTCAGACTGAATAAGTTTGGTATATATCTGGAGAGATAGTTGAACATCCCTAATAACGTCTGCAGTTCCTCTTTGTTTGTTGGTTCCAGCATTTCAGCAACTTCTTTCGTTTTGTTCGGGTCTGGCTTAACACCCTCCGTGGTTAGAAGTTGGCCAAAATATGAAATGGCTGTTGCATTGAATACGCATTTGTCTTGATTAAACTTGACTCCTTTTTCCCTTGCTCTTTGGAGGACTGCTTTCAGTTGCATGTCGTGATTTTCTTTACTTGTTCCTACGCCTGCTATGTCATCCACTATTGGACCAAGACCCAATCCTTCAAAAGCCTCCGCCATTCAGCGCTGGTACTCATCCTGAGCTGAGATTATTCCAAATGGATATCTTCTCCACTTGAATCTCCCGAAAATTGTGTTGAACGTTGTCAGCTCGATGATGCATCATGAAGTACCATCGACCAGTATCCGTTTCTGGCATCTAGTTTGAGCAGATTTTGAGCTCCGTGACATTTGTTTGCAATGTCGTCAAACGTTGGTATCGGATAATGTGATCTCTGTATCTATTTATTCAATTCTACAGGATCTAGGCATATCCGGATATCGCTGTCGGGCTTCTGCACTACGACCATAGAGTTTACCAACTCTGTTGGCTCAGTAACTTTTCGATTATCCCGAGGGATACCAGTCGTTCCAGTTCGTTTTTCAGTTTGTCCTGGATTGCCAAGGGTACTTTTCTTGGTGGTTGTACTGATGGTATCGCTCCGGGCTTCAGGTGTATCTTGCATTTTCAAGGCATTTTACCAATGCCTTCGAACACGTCTTTGTATTTTGCTAGAATCTCATCCATAGTGCTAGTTACTGGTGTCTTTTCTATGTTGTATATGAACTTGATTAGGTTCAGCGATACACTGGTCTGCCTACTAGGTATAGGTCTCTTGTCCGTATCCACCACATAGAACTTGTGTGTTTGCGGCTCTCTGTTCTTGTACTGACCATCTAGCTGACAGGTACCAGCTACTTTCAAGGATTCACCAGTATAGCTTGTAAGTATGTCGGATGTTGGCCTGAGTTTTGGTTGTGGAGGCATCTTGTTAAGGGTCTTCATAAGTATGACATTTGCTTCTGCAACTGTATCAATTTTGAATTCCACGTTGATTCCTTCTTTTGTTAGATGCAGTTTGGCCACTAGTTCATTGTTCTTTTCCTCCTTGGTTTGGATGCTTTCAATGAAATACTGTGAAGATGTATGTGTACTACTTTCTTCTGTTTCAACGCTTTGAATGTTCCTTTGACTGCTTCTGCACATTTTTGCAAAGTGATTCATCTTCTTGCATTTTATGCAGCTTTTTCCTTTGGCAGGGCACTGATGGCTTTTGCTGAACACTCCACCACAATTGTAACACTTTGGCCCTTCACATGAGTCCTTTGGGTAACATACATGACCAGGTGTGAAGCTTCCACCACATTTGTAGCATTTTCATCCCTGCCTTGTTACCACATCTATCTCTTGTTTTACATGCACTTTTGAATGTTCCTGGCTGGACATTATCATCAACTGTGCTTGGGTCACCACTGCAGTTCTGCATGTAGCTACTGCACGAGATAGAGTAAGTCCTGCTCCTTCACTAAGTAGTCGTCCCCGAATCTTGTCTTGCTTAACTCTAAAAACTAGTCGATCTCTGATCATTTCATCACTGGTCATTCCGAATGCAAATTCCTTTGCTGTAATGCGCAACTCAGTGAGGTATTGCTCTGTGGATTCACCGTCTCTCTGGTTAAGTTTGTGGAACTGATATCTTGCAAATATAGGGTTCGCAAGTGTTTTAACATGTTCACTAAACTTCCTTAGATATGTTTCGACATTGTTTGTTTCATCGGCAGTTAATGTCCATGTGTTAAAAATGTCTCTGACCTTTTCACCAGCCCATATCAGCAAGTGTGAGCATTTCACTGCACTTGTTTTTTCACTTAGAGGTCCTTTAAACAAAAGTTCTGCATGCTGTTTGAAGTGTGACCAGGCAACTTTTAAGTTTGTTGCATCCCAATTTATTGATGGGCAAGCTCCGAATCCAATTTTGTATTCCTCAGACTTCTGACACCATGTGGAGTTTTCTATTATTCATCAAGCAGGTAAGCAGTAAGCAGGCAAACATCAATCACACAAGTAAGTATGCTTATATTGCGACCCAAGCACCTACAAAATAAATATAAAAATCAGTAAGAAAAATCAATGTCTGATCACTTTAAATGGAGAACTCTACACCGCCCACCAAGTGGTTTGATACCTTCTTTACTAGGAATTTTTAACAAGGTTATTTCTTAAATATGCTAAAGTAATTATGAAATTATTCTGTTAGGAGAATTCAACATTGAACTGTTAAAGACTTCATTTACAGCTTCTTATAACTTTTATTCTCTGCTTTATCATTCAATATGTTTCCTTGTATCACCATTCCTACTAGAGCTACTGACACATTTGCCACATTAATCAACAATATTTTTCTACTTTACTGCCTAATTTGAGCTTTGTCATCATGGCTTACATCTCTGGCCACTTTCCATGCTTCACAATTTATTCAATTTCTGGTCTACCTTTAGTTCCGTCCACCCCTTGTAGTTTACCTCTCCGTTACAAAAAACATCAACTTGAACGGTTTAAATTTTGATTGTCTGATACCTCCTGAGAGTTTCTTACCAATTCAAGTTGGTCTGTTGATAGTTTTTCAATCAGGTCAGTCATTTGGTCAAATAGACCTTTGATTATAATTGCTGTGTAACCTCAGCTGCTTAAAGATCCAAGCGTTCAGTTCCTAGTGCCCCTTCGATGACTTCAGCTCTTCTCAAGAGTACAAAAAGAAAGTATTACTTGTTGAAGATATTCAAGGCCTCTAGCTCTCATAATCATCTTGAAATGTATAAAAGTATAGAAATTTATTGATTCCTTAATCTGTATAGCCAAGTATAATTATTGCTCCAGATGTCCTCTAAATTTGGCAAGAATATGAGAAAAACCTGGCAACTATAAATACAGTTCTTCATCCAGATTACACAAGAAATAACTTGCCAAATAAATTAATTTCTAAGGGGGTTATAATAACCAATATTAAGGCTATTATGGATGAATTTTGCTCTTACTTTGTACCCATAGGAAAATCAATTTCTAAAGATGTTTTGGTTAGTGCTTCTTCTACCAGTGACTTTAAAAATACCTTGGTTCTTCTCGTGAAAAATTGATGGCTTTGGATCCGGTTTCCAATTTTGAAATCCAGAGAATTGTGTCTTATCTAATAGGATCTTCCTTATATGGACCTGACAAAATTCCTGCCAGAGGCTATACAGTTTGTTTTACCCTCTTTTCTATTACCTTTCACCTTTCTTTTTAATTTATCATTTTTGAATGAAACTTTTCTAGCGCCCTAAGATATGCCAGATTAGTTGTCCTCCATGGGTTCTTTTTGCCCCAATTATCGAAAGTTTGACATTTTGTTGCAGTTCTTTAAGAACAACTCCTGAGTTTATTCTTATTGTTTTTTAAGATCTCCATTTAGATCATAACTGTCATGTTCATAGAGGACTTAGATTAACAGAAACATAGTCCAAGATAAAAAGAAAAGCTAATCTTTATTCTAAACTATTTTATAAGTTTTGAAGAAGCCCTAGTTTTACTATAGGAAATTTCTCTACGTTAAATTAACTGTGGGGGTTTATCAATTCATTATTTAAGCGTCGTAAAATAAGGCTAAATTTCATTCCAGGATCCTCTAGTGAATCCAGCTTCTAAATGGTTCAAGAGATACAAAACAAATTAAAAAGATAATCTATTTTCACTTAATATAAATTAGTAAAACAAAGCTAAAACGGTCAATTTTAATACAAAAGACAATTTAGATGCAAATTACAAGGATATACATCTTCAATACATTGTCTTATCACCACTGTTACACAGGTAACATCTAACATCTTTACTTGTCCATGGTAATTGCCAAAACCGTTGTGTAAGCTGTTCTCAAAGGGAGATCAACAGATGAATTTAATTTTCGTTGATTATACCAGGAAAAGAGATAAGCCAGTAGGTGAAAAATAAAGTAAAGCGAGGTCTGGTTTTTTGTAATTTTTTTGCAATGTGAGTTTAATCACTTGGATCAGTCTATTTGATAAAATTAGGGGTACTGAAATGGTTCCTTCATTAAAATTAAAATATAAAATTGCTTCTTAGACATGACGCAGGTTAAGAGCAGGTGCTTTGTGAGCATCATAGTTTATTATTATTTTTTTTCTGATTTTTTTTTATATATTTAATTTTTCTTATAAATATTTTATTCTTAATTATTTTATCCATTTAATTAGAATTAATTATTTAATTTTTTCTTATACATGGTTCATTGTTTTTTTTCTTCTTCTCGGCTTCCTCTCTTCCTGTATTTCCTTATACTTGCGCGTTACTGATGTAATTAGATAAATCATTATCAGTAGCGTGATTGAGTATACACTGCCATACTGATTCCTTTGAGTGCAGCTCAGCAAAACAGTTTTTGAAAATTATTTTAAGAGATTCAATATGTCAGATAGAATGATTAAAAAATATATGGTATCGTAGAGAGCGGGATGGGAGCCCCTCGCTCCCTTTCGTTTTTGTCCCAGAATGGCTAGTGTCAATGATAAGCCAAGTAGGTTTTTATCTTTCTGACCATTCTTTTTTTTTTTTTTTTTTCAGAGTTTAAAAATAGTTGAAATTTCTGACTACTTAGGACTTTTCTGTCCGATTTAAACTAACAATGAATTGTCCAAAAAAGGGAAGGGGTGATGAAATATTATTTTGTGTCTAACTACAGTGATCAGCTTTATAAACTCTATACAGCGGCCGAAGTTTAAAAAATGTACAAAGATTTTGCTCAGCAATGACAAGCACAGTTACACACAAGTCCCACTCAGTGGTGGTGAATCAGGGTAAAGTAAGGTTTTATCGGTAGCTTTTTACATATAAATCCTTGGCACCAGTATCCCTTTATGCAAATATACATTTGGAATTTTGTTTCACATTTTGGTGGAACCTTTTCAGTAAAATTTAGGAAGGATAACTACCTTTCACCCAGTTCTGAGTTTGATTGACTCCAAGATTAAAATTTGAGAAAAACTTCAAGAACGGTAGGATGTGAAATCAGAAAGTTTAGAATTTGACAATGCAAAAGATAGATGGAATTTTTTTAGAAATAAAATTTTCATTAAGCAGCTAGGATGTCTTAGGAGTGAACTTAGAAAAGCAGCTAGTAATATCGGAAAATACGCTTTATACTTAGTGAATGTAAGAAATAGTTTAAAAAAGAAGTTATGAGTAACTTATGAAAAGAAAAGAACGAGAACAGGAGCAAGAAAAGACAATAAAAACCAAACAGAAGTCAGAAACAACAGAAACAAGAGAATCAAGAATATGAGAAAAGCAGGATAATAAAGGAGGCATTAAAGTGTGAATTAAGGAGATGTCAAATTTAGGTCGTGAGAGGCAATTAGAAGGGATATTAAAGAAACAGTCGGACAAGAGTAGCGGTTCTATAGCTGATATTAACTTGTTTCTATTTTATATTTTTATACTTTTATATTTTTACATGGTATACCTTGCCCCCTCTCCAGATTATGAGGTCTAAGACCTCTACATCCAGACACCATAATAGCAAAATAATTGTTTGGCATATCCCAGGACATTTTCCAGTTGAAAATAGGGATGGGACTTCAAATAATGATAAGCAGTGTCAAAGAGAGATTAACAGACCATTTTGAGTTTGTATTAAACTGTGATAAAATTATGATAGATGACATGCTAGCACTACTACTACTAATTGTTAGCAATGTTTGTTTATCAGTTACTTGACCATTTTCCTAAAAGAATATGAATTAAAAAGGCCCCTAGTCTGGTTAGTCAAAAACAACAACATGCATTATTTTCTTTTATTTATCTTCTCGATACTTCAAATTTACTTACTGCAGAAAAAGTGTCATATTTCAACCTACATGGTCTTCACTACTTTGTAGAGTATGATATGCATAATAGCATGCGGCTATTGAGTGACTCAACAAAATCTTATCAAGTAACAAGCACAAATCACTAAATATCACTAAAAGCAACAGATACTCATTTTTACCAAAGTACACTTTTGTATATTGCGATATCTATATTTTATTTAAGTTAGATGACAAAGTAAGCCAGGATTATCAAGAATCGACTTAATTTTTCTTGCAATAAAAGAATTTGGACATCAATCCATATTAGTTTTATTGACTATCAAAAATCCTTTTTGAAAGAAAACTAGAAATTGTGTCACAATTCTTGATAATAAGCAGGAGCCGAGTGTCTAAAAAATTTGAATCTAGTAAACTTGGAGAAGCTAGACAATAAATGCAAAACAAATAGTTGAACAACTAGCAACAATGAAACTGCTAATTCAAAAACCAGTTCTCTAATTCTGCTCTTAATTTGGTGCATGGAAGCACCATATAGTGATAATAATGCTTTATATAATAATACAAAATATATATTTTATGCTAATATAAATGGAAATTGAAACTAAATTTTGGTTAAAACAGTAAAGGAAATTATTTAGATATTTAATATTTAATTTTATAATTTATTAAATTTTAATGTATGTCTCATATTAAATTTTATACTTATAATATGGAAAATATTAATAATTTAATAATAGCTTCTAGAGACTATAGTGGCAACTTACAAAATTGCATGACTCTTTGAGTAATTACTAAGTTGAAGCCCTTCAGGAAGGATTGCCAAGCCTTTTGCAGGTGATCAATCAAATCTTAAAAGCCTTTTCTTATAGAAAAATCTGATTTCAATAATTCAAATACTTACTGAGTAATCACATTTCGATTAAAAATAAAATCATCACTGGTTTGCCATAGTCAAAGATATACACATGCTCCTAGTCTGCAAGAATTTTATAATGATTTTTTCAAATACTGCATCAGCAGAAGAAATCCAGGCATAGGAAGAGCATGCTAGAAAGAAAACTATAAAAATACGAATAAAATAAAAAATTATAAATAGTTTTTATTTTTGTAAACATTTTTTTTCTAAGAAATCTAACTTTGCATAAGAATAATCTAAGTTTCACATTAAAAATAATGCGTAATGAGATATACAAGTCCCTTTTAAACGTAAAAAAACAGCTATGAACACACACGTTTTTCGCCTTTTTTTAACATGGAAACTCAATAAGAAAACGTCGTAAATAAGACAATTTTTAATAGGCATTTCTGAGAGGGAAACATTATTTTTAACATTATAATTATTTTCATCAAGCTACCCATTCGATGCAAATTTCTTAAAAATACAATTCAAAATAAATAAAAGCATTAAGTAAAAAAACGGAATATTTCCTTTGGACTGTGTAACCTTAACCCTAAATAGAAAAAAAAAATATGCAAATTTCTTTTTGATTATTCCTCGGCGGAGAGCCAAAATCAAAACATGCATTGATTCAAAAACGTTCAGAAATTAAATAAAAAAAACAAGTTTTTTTAACTGGAAGTAAGGAGCGACATTAAAACTTAAAACGCACAGAAATTACTTCGCATATGAAAGAGGCTGCTACCTCATCAACGCCCCGTTCTTTACGATAAATCTCTCAATTCTTCTTTTTAAAACAGTAAAAAATTTTAGCGTAAAGAGTGGGGCGTTGATGAGGTAGCAGCCTCTTTCATATACGAAGTAATTTCTGTGCGTTTTAAGTTTTAATGTCGCTCCTTACTTCCAGTTAAAAAAACTTGTTTTTTTTATTTAATTTCTGAACGTTTTTGAATCAATGCATGTTTTGATTTTGGCTCTCCGCAGAGGAATAATCAAAACGAAATTTGCATATTTTTTTTCTTTTTTGGCTAAATAGCTTTCTCATAATTTTGATCGAATGATTTTGAGAAAAAAAGAGCGGAGGACGAAGCCTAGTTGCCCTCCGATATTTTGGTTAATTAAAAAGGCAACTAGAACTTTTAATTTTTTACGAATATTTTTATTGGTAAAAGATTTACGTAATTTATAAATTAGCTTACGTAAAGAACTTTTGTATTCTCATGTTTTTATTACATATATTAGGGGATTCGCCCCATCGTCAGTACTTCGCTCTTTACACTAAAGCTTAAATTTTATCCCAATTCATTAAGAATGACCCCTGAATCACAAAAGCAGTAGAATAAATAGTTGAAATTATTAAAAATACTTTAGCGTAAAGAGCGAGGTATTAGAAGGAGGTGAGCCCCTCATATAGGTAATAATTTCTGTTTGTTTTAAGTTTTATTGCTGTTTCTTACTTCCAGCTGAAAAAGCTTTTTCACATTTATTTTTTAATTGTTTTTTTTTTAAATAATGCTAGTAAATCCTGCTAGTAAATCATTCTCGATGGAAAGTTCCCCCAGCATATCCCTCTCTTCTCAACCCCTCCCCCCAACCAAAAAAATCTTCCTGAAAACGCCTGTATACTTCCCAATAACCATTACTATATGTAAGCACAGGTCAAAGTTTGTAACTTGTTACCCCTCCCACGGGGACTGTGGGGGAGTAATTCGTCCCCAAAGACATAGTTATAAGGTTTTTCGACTACACTGAATAGAATGGCTATCTCAGAATTTTAATCCGTTGACTTTGGGAAAATAATGAGCGTGGGAGGGGGCCTAGGTGCCCTCCATTTTTTTGGTCACTTAAAAAGGGCACTAGAACTTTTCATTTCCGTTAGAATGAGCCGTCTTGCAACACTCTAGGACAACTGGGTGAATACGATCACCCCTGGGGAAAAAAAAACAAAAAAACAAAAAAAAAACAAAAAAAACAAATAAACACGCATCCGTGATCTGCCTTGTGGCAAAAAATGCAAAATTCCACATTTTTATAGATAGGAGCTCGAAACTTCTACAGTAGGGTTCTCTGATACGCTGAATCTGATGGTGTGATTTTCGTTAAGATTATAATACTTTTAGGGGGTGTTTTCCCCTATTTTCTAAAATAACGCAAATTTTCTTAGGCTCGTTACTTTTGATGCGTAAGACTAAACTTGATGAAACTTATATATTTAAAACCAGCATTAAAATGTGATTCTTTTGATGTAGCTATTCGTATCAAAATTCCCTTTTTTAGAGTTTTGGTTACTATTGAGCCGGGTCGCTCCTTACTACAGTTCGTTACCACGAACTGTTTGATATTTCGACACTAATCTAATGACCGTCCTCAGCAAAACAAATGAAAATATAAAAGAAGCTTACATGGAAATAAGACCTTTAAAATTAAAACCTTTTTAAAACAGTTCTAACATCCTTACTTCAGAGTCCTCATTGAACTCCCCTGACCTTTACTTCTGAGGCTTAAGAAAATTTGCCCTGTAGCAGTTTGCAAGCAGTTGTTTTAGTGTGCACGCAAGACAAGGCAATTATTTTATACAATGGTTGGAAATTACAATTTATTAAAAATACAATTCAAAATATATAATGACGAAGACCACACCGCCTTTTCCTCATAAATAAAAATACAAAGTAGAAAAATTGGTAATTTTTTCAGGGAATTAAAACCAAAATAAATTGCAAACAAAGGAGCTAGGAATCGAATAAATATAACTGACCTAAATACATTTTTATTTCTGGGGAAAAGTTTTACCGGGCACGATAGTGGAACGATTACTTTGGTGAATGACATGACCGCTTTTCGGACGTTTGCAGAAATGAGTTAGAGTCGAATCCGAGTTCGACTTCCCCGTAACTCTTTCAATTACTGCCTATGATTTTTTCTTTTAATTATTATGACTATTTTGTATAACAAGAAAAGTTGGTTTTATGGCAAGACTGGTAAATGATACAAGCGTTTTTCAGACACTCACTAAAAATGAGTTTAAGTCTAATCCGATTTCAACGTCCCCGTAACTCTTTTAATTATTGCTCACAATTTTTCTTGTAATTATTATGATTTTTTTGTATAACGGAAAAGTTGATTTTATAGCGAGACGGATAAATAATACAAGCGTTTTCACACACTCACTAGAATCGAGTTTAAGTCGAATCCGAATTTTACGCCCCATAACTCTTTTAATTATTGCGTATAATTTTTCTTCTAACTGTAGCGACTATTTTGTATAACGGGAAAAGTTGGTTCTAGGGCGAGACTGGTAAATAATACAAACGTTTTTCAGACACTCACTAGATACGAGTTTAAGTCGCCTCTGAGTTCGACATCCACATGGCTCTTTTAATAACTATGCAAAATTCTTCTTTTAAGACTATTTCGTAAAAGAAACTGGTAAAAATGACTCATTTTACTCGTAGAAATAAGTTCAAGTCAAATTTGAGTTCGACACATCCATAAATCTTTCACTTATTGCTTACAATTTTTCTTTATTTATTGCAACTATTTTGTACGATAGAATAATTGGCAATATAGCGAGATGGGTAAACGACGGGACCACTTTTCAGAGACTGATAGAAGTGAGTTTCTGTCAAATCTGAGTTCAACTTCTCCGTAGCTCATTTAGTAGCTACGCACAATTTCTTTTTTACGACTGATTCGCTATGTGCTTTTAATACTATTTGTTTTGGCCTTTACCAATTATCCAAATTCAGAGCTTAGATACCAACATACAGTTATGAAAACTCCTATCTTTCCCATGAGAAGCTTTTGGTACAGAGCTCTGAACTTGGCGCCTCCTCCAAGCCCGCGCTCCAACGCGTAGATCCTACTACAACGTCATAGGTAGTTTCCTGCTGTCAGTTTCCTGTCTCCAGCCGCTAGGATCGCTACCTCGCACTGGGTCCCAAATAAATCATAATTTTATTGGCATCTAAGCTGTGTCCAAGTTCGACTTGAAATTTTTCTGTTTATTTAAAGACATTTTTAAAGATTTCGACAGCCACTATGCTGCGTCTGGCGCTTGCATTTTTCAAATCCTACTGCTCGTTAAACGCCGAAGTTTCCAGTCTCATAGTTTCCAGGTTCTTTGGATGTTTTTTGAATAAAAAAAAATTTGAAGCAAAAAGTGAAAAGTGCTATTAACTTGTAAGAAATTAGTTTTGCTAGAAAAATGAAGGAATTTTTTGCTATATTAGCTTTGGCTCTTCATTGTGGTAAGTCAGTTTAACTAAAAGTAACAATTTTTTGTATGCGAACTTTTATAAATTTTGACAGAAATGTTCAAGAATGGTTCTTATTTTATTCATTAACAGAATATCGTTCATCAAAAAAGTTTTGTCAACACTAAAAGTTTGAGCCAATAAGCTTGTCAATATCTAATAAACAACTATGGATACAGACAGATAGCAATCAATGATAGATTCATTGAATAACATTTTAAAATTAATTGTTAATCTCTTAAAACTGAGATAGAACCATGATAAAATTCTAGTTTAGCTAATTTTTGCTATCTTGGAAAGGGGCTAGGAAGATGAAACTTTCAGAAATTAATTCAGGACTGAAAGCCTACTCTGGGAAGGTATTCCAAAACCATAAACGATTCATTTGTTTGTTTTTCCGTTGTTTTAAGTCAACCTTGTATTAAAATCTGTGGCTCCACAAGAAGAAACATGTCAATAAATTAAAATTAATAAAATAAAATTTGATAAAATTAGTTCAATAAAATGAAACCAATATCCTTCGATTCCTTCTTTTACGCTTTTTCCTAATATTATATTCATGTTGGCAATAATGAACTCAATTCCCACCTCTGATGGGGAGCCATCATATTTTTTCATATTTTTAAACCACCTTAATATATTTATCACGAAATTCTATTACAGTGACACAGGCATAATAAATTTCAAAAATGCAGCTACCTGTTGACAATTGCATAAGACACATTAAATGATTAAAAACAGCGAAGGAATAAATTAAATGGGTAATATCTAGAAACATCAGGGTGGAAGGGGTATGCTTGAACTTAATATTAAAAAAACATAAAAGAAGAAATCCAGAGGTACAGTTTTTTTTAACATGTTTTCTTATGTGGAGCTACTAATAGCTCCTGCTGCCCCAAATTTGGAGTCAATAAAACCGGCAATAATTTTACTGTATGAAATAATAAAGAAACATATAGTTTAATTAGAAGAAAGTTACAACTCAAAAGCTCTTTGTTCCTTTTATTTGCAAAAAAAAATCACAGAAAACTGCCTATTAGTTGCCATGTCCTTTTTACCTAAGATATGACATAGTCAATACATTACAAAATATTATTCACTCAAATGAGTACATGCAATGGCGGATGAAAATGGAGAGGATTAAAAAAAATACTCCAATTCTGTTGGTGCGTTTTTGTTACTTTTTTTATATCAGTCAATCAAAGTATTCCTTACGCGCATGTAGGAAAATATTGCCATATAAGTACAATTTTTTCCCAACGTTCCGTTCGCACGTTTCATCTTTGTCAAGTTTTGACCCACGAAAAGAGGTAAAACCGGAACAGTTCTTTTGTCCAAGATTTTTAGCCAGTAAAAAAAAAAAAAAAAAAAAAAAAAAAAAAAAAAAAAAAAAAAAAAAAAAAAAAAAAAAAAAAAAAAAATTGAGTCACACCATTTTTGCATTTGAATTTTCTACAGATTTGCTACCCTTGTCATATTTTTGTTTTATTTTCATATCGTTGCTGTTACGCATGAAGCTTGTAGGCTACCCGACATTTTAAAAATATGAAATAATTGCCAAAAACTGTTTATTCCGATCAAACTTCAATCGTTTTTATCTTTTATCTATATCATTCTGCTGATCCTCCCTTTGATATGTTCTTAAAAAGTAGTTTTGACCACTACCTCAGACACATGAGATACGACTTTTAGGCATAACACTGGCAATCTAAACCCCACACTAACAGCTAGGTTGGAATTAACTCCTAGAATTGCATTTCCTAGTGCATGAATTTCATTTCCACGGCACTGACAATCATTTGAGGTTCTTGGCTCCTTCAAAGTAAAGCAATATCAGAATTCTAATAACTAATATATTATATGTATTTAGTTTTCTTTTCAGAATAATTTGTATCACTTTTATTAAAAGGGATATTTTATTGGAAGAAATTTTAGGCTAATTTATTGGTTTTAAATGCCAGTTTGAGGCAGAGGCTGGAAATTACAAGAGGTAGCGATTTATTATATGGTTGTTACTATTAAGGAACCAGATATAACCCAATGCATTAGGAATTACTTTTCAAAGTGTCTGTAATGATTTTTTCTTATATAATACTTTTAAACTTGTAACTCTGTAAATAGTAGCACAGACCGAGGTGTTTTATGGACTGAATATTGTGTAGAATTCTTTATAAATACCCTCCCCTCTATTATGTCAGTAAACGCTCCAAAGGACCATTGGGATAATCTCTGCTATTCTTGAAAAAAGACATGCTTAACAATTTTTTTCCCGGTAAGGTACCTCCGAGGGATATTAATAATAACATAAACAACACCTTATTGAGCATTTACTGATTAAAGACAGAGAACATCAGACAGTTTGTGATAACGAACCATAAGTAAGGAGTG
Source organism: Artemia franciscana (assembly GCF_032884065.1). NCBI lineage: Eukaryota > Metazoa > Arthropoda > Branchiopoda > Anostraca > Artemiidae > Artemia > Artemia franciscana. The sequence continues at coordinate 782,435 of NC_088870.1, read as the reverse complement.
ATCCGGGTCAATAGTAACCAAATATATCATCGCGGAATTTTAATACCAATCAAGTAACCAAAAAATTGTAGGGCAACTAGGCCCCTTCCTACCCTTTTTTTAATACTTTCAAAAGACACAAAAATTACTTTAAAAAATTTTTTGTTCATTTTGGTACTTTCAAAAGAGCTATTTATTGTAATTAAACAGCCTTTGTGGTTCAGGGGTCATTCTTAAGGAATTAGTACAAAATTTGAACTTTAGCATAAAGAGCAAGGGATTGGCGAGGGTGCGAACCCCTCATATATGTATTATAATTTCTGTTCGTTTTAAGTTTTAATGTTGCTGCTTACTTTCAGATTAAAAAACTTTCTATCTCTAATTTATTCAGAAATCTATAGGACATTCAGTTGATAATATAATTGGTCCTCCAGTGACACCATCACAAAAAAAAGTTTCATGTTTGACAGGGGTTTAATTTTGAAAAAAAGCTCTTAGAAAGAGCATTCACCATAATTCCTTGTGCAGTGCTTCATGGTATGGCCATGAAGCCTGATTTGACATACACTAAATCTATCGTGATCACCCATGTATTCAAGCATCCAGTGCAATACAACATTAAATATCAATAAAAATAAAAAAAACAAGTAAAAAAACTTGAATATGAAAACTTTACAATAAAATTGACCCTACTTATGGCCCTTAACTCTAGAACCATTGTATTACGTATATTGTAAATAGTTTAATAAACATTAAATTTCGTATTATAAATATATACTTGGTAGGCTTCCTTGTGATCATTCTATCCTCTGTCTTTCTGGTGTTTACCCCCTTTTAAAGAAGAAAGGTCTTAAGCAAATCCGGTCTTTAAATTTTAGGTGCTGTAAAAAATTACTTTATCCCCTTTTGGCATAGAGATAGTAAAATAAATACAAGTTTGGAGTACCTGATGTAACAGCAAAGGTGGCCGTGATGCATGTAGAGGTTTCAGATTCGGCTTTTAACCGATTTCCGCCACATCATCTTTTAGTCAATCTCTTTAGTTAATTTCATTACCGTTGTCCATTTTCTTTTTTTTGCTCCATAAGTTCTATTTTTTATATTACGTAGGTTAAAATAAGGAAACTCAATTTGAAATTTCTTTTAGAATGATACGATATATATATATATATATATATATATATATATATATATATATATATATATATATATATAGCCTCAATTTATATATAACTATATATATATACAACCTTAATTTGGAATTTCTGTTAAAATCAATCAGATAATAAAATCTGAGAGAGGCTGTATTGTAGTTTGCTTCCTCTTTGAAATACTATCTACAATTCAACTGAATCTGTGGCCGAATTCTTAAATTCCATTATTGTTAATGTTTTTTCTATAATAAAAAGTACCTTGCTTTATCGTGGCTATTTGAAAAACAGTCTGTCCAAATTTTTTCCAGTAATGTCACTAAATCTAACTAAACGTTTCACTTTACTCTATTATTGGAAAAAATAAGAAGCATCCTTAAGCTGATTTAATTTATTGCTCCGACAGACTTGCATTGCTTTAGAAATCCGATATTTCTGGCAAAAAAGGGGGATTTTTTTTTTTACTCATAAAAAGAACATTTCCAAGAAATGTGTCCCATTTACATCACACTCCAAGCTTTTGACGATTCAAAAAACTGTTGCTATGCAGAATTTAATTTTCCCAGTGATATCTCTTTAGTCACGACTAGTTCTTATGACAATTTGATTTTTTTCCAATCAAGCTATTGATTGATTTTTATCAATGCAGTTATGATAATCTAAAAAATATCTTTATGAAAAAAGGAAGAACTGCAAGCAACAGAAGAAAGCGACCGCAAACAAGGATGTTTCCATAAAGAAGGAATGTTCGCGAAGCTAGAACTTTCAGAAGAGCTGCATTCTGTCCGTTGCCGTTGGCTGCAGAAAATTATGCTATGTTCAAAGTAATTGGAATAAACAAAATAGGAAAATTTCCTAAAATTAAATAGTAAATACGGTCTTAGAAACCGTTTTAAGATACCTTCTTTATAAATTGTATTAGTTTTTTAAAAATTTTAAGTTCAAAGTAAATTTTTAAAGTAATTCTTTTTAGTTTAATGTAAAACAAAGTTTTAATACTGATATATTCATTGACCAATTTTATTTATTATTACCAATAGCGTTAAGCATCAATACTTGTCACAAAAACACAAAATCATAATACTATTCTAAATACTAATTACTAATCTAATAATTACTAATAATAATCTAAATACTAATCTAAAGTAAACTGGCATCGACAATCTAAACAACAAAAACTTCTAAATAGCACGAAACTACACAGCAAAAGCGTCTAAATAAAAAGGCTTATTTCCTAATATACTCTTAAAAATTCGAATACTCTCTGCCTCGACAACCTCCAAAGGCAAACTATTCCATGGTCCAACAACTCTACTAACGAAAGATAATTGACCAATTTTTTGTAAGTGGTTTTGGGGGATAGAATCTGTAATCATGCTGAAGAGTAGAGTGATAATGGCTAAATTTGAAAAATAATTTGGATCAACATCATCCACTCTTTTAAGTATACGTAACACATTAATAAGGTTACTGCGACGTTTACGAAACTTCAACAACGGGAGTTGATGCCTAGAAAGTCTATGCGGATAAGGAAGGCGCTGAAGGAGTTTATAAAGGAGTTTTTGCTTTGAATCCTGTTTTTAATGACAAATTATTCTTCCATTCTTCCTTATTTACTGACTTTTCTTTTTTTCCTATTTCTTGTTTTCTTTTTTTTACTCCGAAATTCATATATCTCCCACAGAGGGTGTGATAGATATTCTTTTGAATAAAAGTACCTTATGTCTTATCTAGGAGGGGAAAAAAATGGTAGACCTCTTTCAAGCTGTTATAATGGTAAAATGTATGGCAAAGGTGTTTTTGGCTTTCAAGAAGCTGCAAATAGAAACTATCCAAATATAAAAAGAAGAAAAAAAAACATAAGAAATTAGACAAACAATGCTCTGCCCACCCCCCTAACAGTTCAATTTACTTCCTCCGTGCGTGATTTTGAATTTTTATGTAAATATATCCTTTTGTAATTATTGCAGCTGAAGTGCATATAGCTCAGCTATTGCCCCATTTTCGGTCCTACCTTTTACCCTTGCCACTTGAAACCACTCAAAGTTCATCTTTGTTTCAGTGTCCTTGCTTCCGATGCTAGCTCCATGCTTTCTGTGTTAAAGTGTTAAAGTTCCTCGTAGAATACTTAATTTTAGACAAACCATTAATTCTTCGGCGTTTTTTACATTTTCCTGTGTCATTGAGGATAATTAAAAGCCAGATATTCGAAGTTAAAAAAGGTAATGTTTACACGTCATTTCTAGTAATGTAATATACCCTTTGTTTTTGCTGGTAATCTTTATTGGTTGGCAAAATTTAATAAACCTAAGTTAATTTTATTGTATAAGCATTATAAATTACTTTTTGTGCAGACTAATTAACTATGTTTCAAGTCTTATTTTTATTTTTTATTTAAATAGATTAATTGATTGCTTCACTTTTTTTGTAATTTAATGGGGTATTACTATATTTATATATATATGTATATATATATATATATATATATATATATATATATATATATATATATATATATATATATATATATATTATATGGTAAATTGCTCCTATTACTGATCAGAGCAACATAAGCAACGCGAGGCCAAATAAATTGTATGTTCTCTTCGTCGACCTTGATTTGTTGATAACTTCTTTATTAACTCTCTGCTAGCTTCCCACTTAAATTAAATCTATTTTTATAACTTCATTCCACCCTATTCAAAATCGCCCTCCTTTTGTTCAGCCCCAATAGCATTGTCACAAAGCCTTAGTTTTGACAACCTATCATCCATCATAGTTAAAACACAACCAGGTCATCTTAACATTTCTTTCCCTTAACCTTTTTTTAGCCCATCTAACAGTAATACATTTTCCTATAGCTTATTGTTTGATATACCCTTCGGGTACCAAAGCTAACTTCAGGTGATTTTTTGAATCCAACCCATGCTCCTCAGACCTTCAAATGTCTCCATTTCAGAGCTATACACATTGTTACCATGGCTTCTAGTATCCTGATCTTATCTCTAAGACTTATTTTACTATTCTTACATACAAAAGTACTGCCCCATGCTACTCTTTTTTTGTACCTATAATACATTCTTCACTCTTGATGAAGTACCTTTCACACTATGTCTATTCCTGTACTAAGCGGTTAAATTACGCTACGTTAAGTATAACCTTTCACATTTGAACAGTTCGTTTAACAGCAACTTAACGTAAAAATGCACATACCATAATACTTATCCACTATAATCATCATAAGTAAACAATTAAAATTTTAAAAATATGGAATAGAAATTGAAATTTAAGCTCTAATAAATGTAAAAGGCATCCTGTAAAAATCTTCTTAACTTATTTTCAAAATATATTAATTGCTGATCAAGAAACTCCATATGTGGCTAGTACGATGGCTTAACGTGGCATAAGCCAGTGTAGTGTAAAATTCTACATACAGCTCAAATCTAATTGACAACGACTAAATAACAAAAAAATTTGTTCCGTAGGATTACAGAACGTAAGGTAAAATCTAAAGGTATGGTAGTGTGAAAGGTTCTAATGTTAAAAGTCAAAGCATCACAATGGTGCTATTTAGGTAATTGAAGCTGTTCACTTGACAATTTTCTCACTGAGTATCATCCCCTCTTCTTTCTCATTTATTCCAAATATAAAAAGCCTAGTCTTCTTAGTATTAATTTAACTTGCTCTGGTAACATCGACTCTAAGAACCAAAATTCCATTTTTTCGCTAAAAACACTATTTATGACACAAAAATCGTCTGATACAATCATTCAATACGTTGCTCCATCAAGTCTTGCTTTAGAGTTCGTTGGGTGAACACCTTATTTTTAAATATAGCCTATTAATACAGTAAGCTTAAACTTGTGTTATTTCCTTATGGATATATATTGAAAGTTCATTCATAATCATATTATTTTCCTTTGTTGGCTAATCGTTGGTTTTGATATTTGAGCGAAAATTCCCTTTGGACTTGGTGATTTATTAAATACAAAGATTTTCACACAAAAACTTAATAACTTGAATATATTTCAATTTTACGAATAAGCGAGCAGAAGAGGGGAGTTTTTTGTCGTAACATTGTACCTGCTAGGAGTGGTGTCTTCTTTAAACTGTTGGGATCAGGTAGCAAGAAACTATGCTTCTTTCACTTATTGATATCTGGTTCTTATGTTATCGACGTGGGTCTGGAAACAAACATTCTCTCGGCTGTACATAGGAGTTCAAATTATTGCATTACGCAGTGCTGAACTATTTAAATTGCTCGATTGACACTGCTGTTAAATCTGACTTGCTAATTAAATTGTGCGTTCAGTTCTTTGAAAAAGATGCAATTTTGGAAGCAAAAAAGTGCTCTATAATGAATCTGGCTATGATGAGCGATGTGTCTGAGATGTAAAAGAGGAGGATAATGCTTTTGACATAGGAAAATGACATCGAGGAATTTTAGAATGATCTTCTCCAATTATTATAATTATTATGATCTTTTCACAATTATTATGAATTTCATTCATAAGTGTAGCAAGGCAGAAAATTGTGGTGAATCATGGACTTTCAAGGTATTTTTTCTTGATCAACCAAACTTGGATTATACAATCGCAAAATCCATCAAAAATAGGGTAGAAAATGTACAGAGTTGACCTTTTCTATTCCTTTCCATGAGATGTTAAAGGGGTGTCAACAATGATAATCACTTGGCCAAAGACTGTAAGAGCAAAATGATTTGTTCTTACTGTACTCCACCATCGCATATGAACTCGCACGATTCTCTGTGCAAAAGGGACCTTAGCTATTTCTCTAGCAAGTCGAATAGACATAACTGCTATTCACTTCGCTGCCCTGAAAATAAGAAATTGTAGTCCAAGAAAACCCACAACAGTGTAGGTGATTGCCAGTAATGGACAGTAATCTACTGCCCATTATAATGGGACAGTAATGGGAGCATTTCAATCGTATCCTGGAACATAAAAGGTGGGGTTTGTGAGAAGCTTCCTCTTCCAGTGTTGCTGGTAGAGCGATTCGGTATTGTATTCCTTGAAGAAAAGTTTCTTTCCTTTGACTGGTTGCCCATTATAGACCTACCTAAAGCTTTTGTCACAGCGTCTTCAGCAGCATTTTGCCGGAAGCCCCGAGGTAGCCCCAGCGGAGGTCTCGCAGTTCTAAGCAAGTTTCAACTCCAATCTCTAGAAGCAAGTGAAAGCTTTTTCACCGTAGCTCTTAATAGTATTACTGTCGTAAATATCTACTTACCTACTAGCTATGGGGACCAAGCCTCTGAGGCCCGTTTCACCCCCACATGTCCGAGGCTAGCGAAGTTTGCTAAGTAAACCCTCCATTCCTTTCATAGATGTGGCATCACAGGTGATTTTAAGTGTGATCTAACCCATTCTGAATGCCTGCATTCTAAAACTATTATAAATATGCTGCTCCCTCATTCTCATTACTTAGGAATAAAAAAGACTTTACATACATAATACAGACTAGCACTAAGTCAAATCTGAACCATGTTCTGCATTCAGGCAGCCCAGTCCAATGTGTGATAGTAACTGATGATCAGACCACCAGTGACAATCTATACAAAAACCAAATTCTATTGTGATAACACCGTCTGATATTCAGGAGGCTGTGTTGAAGCTTAGAAAGAAGAAAGTCTCTGCTGGTACTGACAGAATTTGTGCTGAGCATTTTATTGCCGCTAGTGACCTCCTCTATAACCACATTTCATTGCTTTTTCAAATTGTTTTAACGTTCGTGTTGTTCCAGACAGTTTATGCATCGGTGTGATTAGCCCAATTCCGAAAAATAATAAACCAAAATCCTGATTTTCATCATATAAACCAGTGACTGTGTCTAGCGTTTTCACAAAAATATTTGAGCTTCTGATTGTTGAACTCTGGAAAGAAAGTGTATTAAACCACCATTCCAGTTCGAGTTCCATTCTGGTTTAAGTTTCTTCCATGCCCTTATCTATTAACAAATGAACTAACATCATTTTATACAATCCTAATAAGGGTACAAGGGATTAATACCAGGTTTGCCTTTCACCCAATTGGACTCTCTGTCTTGGCTTTTTCCACAATTAGCCATGACTTGATTCCCACAGCTGTTCCTTTTTAATTCAAAAGTCAACGGATTTGCTTCATGCCCCTCGGTGGTTCAAGAATAGGTACATCGGTAACCGTTTTGTTGGGGCGGAACCAGTTCAGGGCAGGAATGAACCTTTACAGTAACTGAGTAACTAATCCTCTTCACACCCGTGGAAGGGCGTACTATTTTAGATTTGGCATACTTAGTAATTTGTGTACATCTCTGTCACATGTTTGTTTTGTTTTTCTTCCTTTATTGTATTCCATCGTTTTCTTTTTTTGTTATAGATGAATAATAAAGTTTTTGGTAACGAACTGTAAATAAAAAGTGACTCAGTTAAATAGTAACCAAAACTCTACAAATAGAATTTTAATATCAATAGATACGTTCTAAGAATTAACTTAATGTGCTGATTCCAAATATACAAAATTCATCAGGTTTAGTCCTACTCAACAAAAGTTACAATTCTGAGAAAATTTACCTGATTTTTAAAATAGGGAAGCAACACACCCTAAAAACTAAAGAAATCTTAATGAAAATCACATCATCAGATTCAGCGTATCCGAGAACCCAACTGTAGAAGATTTAAGCTCCTACCTGGAAAAATGTGGAATTTTGCTATTTTTGCCCGAAGACAAATCACAGATACGTGTTTATTTGTTGTTTTTTTTCCCCAGGGGTGATTGTATTAAAATAATGGTCAAAGAAGATCGCAAGAGGGTGCATTTGAACGGAAATTAAAAATTCCACTGACCTTTCTAAGCAACTAAAAAGATTGAAGGGCAACTAGGACCCCTCCCTCACCCATTTTTCATAGAACTATCTAATCCAAATTTTGATATAAGCATTTTGTCCAGTATACTTTACACATCAAATAACAATTTCCATAGGTGCATAATTACTCCCCACAGTTCCTGGGGAGAAGCCCGTAAGTTATGAAATTGGCCCATTGTTTACGTACAGTATTTTTTATTGGGGAGTTTACAAATATTTGTTGTTTTTTTTTGGGGGGTAGGGGGTTGTGCTTGGGGTGGATTTTTATAGGGAGACTCTTCCTTGGGGAGGAAAATTTTATCTATAATTTTATCTACACCATTATATCTCACCAATGGTGAATGTTGCGCAGGTATCGATCAAAGCATCTCTTTTTCTGGGCACTGTTGTTTTTGTTTGGACATGAGTCATCATGCTAAGAAATTTGCTTCCCATCTCTCACTTTTACAGCTTTTTCATAAAAAAGTTTTAATCAAACATTTCTTAAGTAAATCCGCATTTGCCTTTATCAAAATGACACTCTTCATTTTCAAAATCTAATGTATAGCAAGGTATATTAACACCGCAGCCACTATATTAAAAAAGAAAAAAGAAAAGACCAATTCTTCATATTATTTCACAAGAGTGGGGCGCAGGAAGGATCTTCGGAATAACCCTTTTGCCTATTGCTGGTGTTTCTGCGCGTGCATTATCATCTTATTAAAACAACCTGGTAAAATATAGCTTTCTAATAGACTCTAAAATCTAACCCACTTTGATATTGCTTTAATTGAAAAGATTTTGTAATGTTTCTTTATTTAAGTCAGTATTTTAAATAAAATCAATTTAAAAATATCTTTTAAATGAAAGATAACAATTTAGACTACGTTTCCTGTTTGGTAAACGATTGCGTTTCAGACAGATTTTTCCAGATTTTTCTAAAGAAAATAGTAGACCTGGGCGAATTAAACCTTAAGAAATCAGGCAAATATTAAATCCTTAAAATATATGAAAATTTCATTACCTAGCATAAATAGCAAAAACTCATGTATCTAGCTATAATCTTTAGAACACTAAAGAAATTTTGTCCGAAAACAGACTGTTTAGCCTATATTGCTGATACCAAGTATCAAACAAGAAATTGAACCAAAAAGGTGGTTCTATCACACTTCTTATGATTAAAACGAGAGAAACTTTAAATGGCTAGGATATGTTTCGTGGATGAACGATAACAGATTGTAAGCGATCGTCCTTTTCGGCCTTGCATCTATGACCAAACGAAAAGCATGTCGTCCCCAAATGAAGCAGAAACAGGTTATAAGGAAGGAATTCAGGAAAGTAGAAGTTCTCGTTAGGAGGTAAAGAGGGAGGCTTTGACTAGTTTGGAATGGAGTAGGATTGTCCGGAGTTCTCTTTGAACTAGGCGGTATGGTGCTGTAACGAGTTACTAGCAGTAGTAGTACTATAATTTTGATATCGAAAAAAAATCAAACAAACAATGCTTACCGTGTTGTGAGTTAAAAACATAACATTTGTACTAACGGTCGCATAGATAGAGAAAAATTTTAGTGAGTTTTTTCATTTTTACTACTTTTTTATTGTAATTTTCAACAAAATGAATCGCATAGATTTATTCTGGCATTGAGAACTGAATATGCTTAAGTCTTTTCCTTGGAGTCGTTTCCCTTCTGAGGAAATATATGGCTTTTTTAGTTATCGTAGTGACATTTCTCCCTAACATTTTAGTAAAACATGATGTGTTTTCAAAACTTTCAAAATATTATTTTGGAAATTCAACAAAGCAATCAGTAAAATCAAAAATAAGACTTTAGCAAGTGTATTGAAAGCAAAGAAGCAATTATTTAAAACAGATTTATCCGTGGTGATAATTACAGTCATACTTAAACATATGGAGGTAGGGCGAGTCAGCTATAAATATTTGATACACCAGTGTTCTTGACTTAATATAGCCTAAAATGTTAAAAAGTTTGTTTTAGGGGTTCCATTGCAACTCAATCCCTGCGCAAATCAACCCCATTCAACTGAACCCTAATGCAACTCAAACTGCGTGCAACAAAACCTTTGTTTAAAGGGAAACTTGCCGTTATCGATGTTTCAGAACTGAATGCTATTATTTAAATTCATCTTAATAGTAAAAGTGGAAAAATTATGGCAATTAAAAAAAAGCTGGAAATGCTAATGAGTCTTCTAATTTCTGTTTTATTTCTCCAATGCCAATAGGGCGCTAGAACATCAAGAGCAGTTTAAGATCATTTGAAAGCCAATATTTATATATACACGCTTTTTATAGTTTCGTCATGACCACTAATCAGAAAGTGTATTATGGCACCAAATTCATGTTTTAGTATTATTTCTGGAGTGTAAAGTCTCGAAACCATAAAAGGTCTACCACTGAAATCTTCATGATAGAAAACCCTTAAAGGGGTGTTTGAAATCCCAGTAAGCACTAGGTTTCAGTTATGCCAGGGTTCAGTTGTACGGGGGCTCAGATAAACAAGTGCTGAGCTACACGAGGGTTCAGTTGCCCACACAACGTTTTTAGGCTTTGCTTAAAAAAAATTCAAATGAACTAAAAGAGCGACATCAAAACCTTAAACGAACATAAATTATCCTGTATTAGCATTATGCGTTACCCTAAAATATCCATATTAGCTTATTTCCTATATGTAAGGGGGTTGTCAACCCGCTTTCTGAGCTAAACTTTAACTTCTCCTTTACTGAGAGTATTTTATATTGCAACAAACATAGACAGTTGTGAAATGCAAGTGCTATATTTACCGACTGCCTTTCAAAACATTTTAGTTAAAAGTAACATTATTTAAATTGTAATATAAATAAATATGCTCTTTCATTCTAGAAGTAGTGTGATAAAACAGAAGTTACATGTCAGATTTTCCTTGTTCAAGAGTATTCATTCTTAAACTAAGGATAAAAAGAAATAACTCTAACGCAAAGAGAAATTGGTCAAGGGATAACCTTCTCATGTATAGAGTAATTTTTATTTGTTTGAAATCTAACGTCACTCCCTACTTTTGATTTCTGTTTATTTATGGATAAAATATAAAATTTCTGTTTGTTTTAATTATCATGTTTAGGATAGTCTAAATTCACAAAATTATCAAATTACATTTATGAGGGGAAGGATGTATTAAGAAGGTTCTTATGCCTTACCTCCTTAGTTTTAGCACACATTAGGCAGCCATGTGCAGAACCCTTTGTATTAAAGCCAAGACTCCATTTTATTTTCAGTTTTACTTTAGTAACAAATTTTTGGATCTAGTGTCTCTTTTTTAGAGAGAAATATATTTTTTTTCACCCTCCTATAGACCAGAAGGTCATAATAACGTTTGGTGTGTAAATTTACTAACATATTTAACCACTTCTTTTAAAGTAAAAACAACAATCTAATTACTTCGTCCAGTCATTGGAAAGCTGAAAATGCTTAATCTTTGTTTGCCTGTCAATAATGCTGTTTCATTTAATTTCTACTAATCAGTAGAAATTATTTCTCTTCTTCTCGTTATAGATACATTGTCACTGAGGGGAATGAAACAGTCGTTTGAGGAGCAGGCAACAGAGACTGAGGTTAATCCAGATGGAACAGCTGTTATCGACTGCAAGGTCAACAATAAGGGCAGCTGGAGCAGTTGTGCGTGGCAGAAGGACAAAAGAGTAAGATTAAAGTTTTTGATTAACTTGGAAGTTTAAAAGGGTTCCAGAATTTGGGATATCATGGAGAACTAATCGTGTTAGTCCAACCGCTAGAAATTGTTTATTTTCTATTTAATCAGCATTTAATTGACAAGTTTCATAAAATAAGTTGAATGATTTAATTGGAAAAATCTATTTTGCAGTATTTGATAATTTAATTGGCTGGGGCTCATGTTATTGAGATTGACAGAATATATACCAATAAGGATGTGAAGGTTTACAATTGCCTCCTAGGTGTCGAAAAACACATTTTTTTTGTCTTTCTTAAAAAAAAAAAAACAAGACAAAAAAGCCCATGACCGATTTTGAAAAAAACCCTATTTTGCATCTTCATTATAACTTAATCAACCAAACTTAAAACTTTTATCATGGAAAACCCACGGAAAATAATATAATATTAACTGAATTTTTCTTCCGACCACTGTGTTTTCTAAAGGGTTATCCAGGAGAGGGAAGTATTTTTACAGAAAAAAAACATACAAATACACATAAAACTGAGCATTTTTGGAAATCCATTTGATGCAGTAATTGCCAAACACTAAGTAACGAACTTGTAGTTTTTCAACTTTGAAAGCTCAAGCACGAATAAATAGAATTATAATTGTAGTTTGTTTTTGCAAAATTATTTGTCCAAGCAACTTGCCACACTAAATTGAAAATCGACAATTTGCTTTGAAGTTTACCAGAAGATTTCACCAGCTGAGGATTGAGTTTGATTTTTGTATGTTGTCACCCACTTCGGAACAGATATCTAGATATATTAAATGGGTCACAAATGCCAACTCGGGCTCCAAACTCCTATTTCTTCTTGGGTGTCATCCTTGATGGGGGGAATTTTCAGAACCAGCAATGACATCTGCCCCTTTTATAAAGCGTGTGTTTTCTTCGCTCAGTTAACTTCCTTAAATTTTTGTTTATATTTGATGTTTACCTTCATTCCTTTTGGATAAATCTTTCTCAAAATAACAGCCAATGGTAAGCAAAATGGGGAAAATGGGAATTGCCTTTTTCCCATGACATGATTATTTCTAGTGGATCTGTGTGGGGCGAGGGTGGAATGTTTAAAGCTAAAAAAAAGTGTATTTTCAGGCCCCTATTTTTGAGACTACTGCATGAGATCTTCCAAATAAATATTGAGGGACTACCACCTAAGAAATGACATATTCCCGCACCTATAACAATAATGGTTGATTTTCAAATCATTTTTCCGGCAAAAATACACAAGAATATAGACTGCAGAGAGCATAAGAATTAGCCCTCTCCCACTATTTAAAAGAGTTTTAGCTAAGATATTAAAACGGGGCTAATATTAAGAGCTAATATTATATTAAGATATTAAGAGTTAAGATTTAAAATGAAAGTAAACTGCAAAGTTAAAAATTAAATCAAACGAAATTATTCTATTTATCAAGAGGACTACTTCTTTTTACAATATACAAACATTAATACTGTCTAACACCAGCCTGGTTATTATCATAATAAAAGTTTGCTTAAGCTATGGAACTTCAAGATATAATATATGTATTGCAAGCAATAATTTCGACGGGACCGGGGTTGATTCTCTCTCATGCGTGTTGAATGTTAGAACTGGGGCCAAACCAGTAAAAGTTGACAAACAAAACAACCAAACTAAACTTACTAACAACATAAAACTACAAAAAGAGTAAGGAGCCTCTATCAATTTGACATAGCAGAGATTTAGAAGGTGTAATCAAAGCAGCTACTTGTTGCGACTTCGTTGGGGCAGGATCTGTTGCTGAAGGTTGACGTGGTAGGAGGGATTTCTTCAAACTATGGATAATAGGGTCCCATATATCACTTATTTTGAGTTGGCTATGGTCTTTATTATGATGATGGTAATTTTTGGCATCTCTAAATTCTCTCACGTTTTGTCTATTATAATGGTAAACGCAAGTCACAAAAGGTGTTATGTTAAGGATAGTCAATTATTTGGATGGCTAAGGTAGAGATATTGCCACATTCATTAGGTTGACATGATATATTAGCCAATACCTGCTTGAACGAGACAGCAGGAGGGAGGAAAGTTCTTTTCATACATGGAAGCTTTTTTTTTACTATATTTTTCTTTTATATACTTTATATTTGCTCTAGTTTATATTTGACTTTAGTTACTTATATTTACTTGTTATTATATTTTCTCTTCTATTTACTTTATTTTATAGGCTATTTGCTTTAATATACTTTAATATGCTTCTTTAATAGACTAACCTAGCAAAGGGGCTACTCGTGGTCTATTATTGGTTAATACGAACTTGAGTAGTGACTCTGGGCAAGTATACAGATTTTTATTCTGCTTTGGGTAGGGAGGGGAGAAGGAAACTTCAAAAATACACAAAAAAAACCAATCAAGTTAATTGAAACCATAGAAAACTGTGACAAATCTTCATATTATGGAATGGTAGGCCGAAAATCGAGTCTTTTGGCGTAAAAGCCAACTTTAACCCAACTGTAGGACATATCTCTAGTGCCTACAGCTCACTTTCCAATTTTGTCTATTCTCCAGATGGTATATGGCTTATGTGAACCCATTGGCATGGACTTACACTGATTTTTGCCATATTGACTGATTCTTTTCTGTCATGTTATCTTCCTGGCTCGTCGAAAGGTGGTTCATGTTTCTATAATTCGTTTTATCCTTATTCTTTTCCTACTAGGGATGCTTGATTTTATTTTACGGTTTTTTAAACAAGCTCTATCATTCTTGGTTGTTAGTATTTAATTCCTTTCTTATTTTTTTCATTTTCTTGTTAATTTTCTCTTCTTTTTTTGTCGTTCGCCTCATATAGTTTGGTGGAATATCCTATCTGATTCATCATAGCCTTTATTTTCTCATTCCTCGCAGACAAAAAGATTCTTCTATTTTTTACTTGTTTTTAATTCGATTTTGCTGTCCTGTCTTACCAAGCTCTTGTGGTCATAATGTTGTTAAGAAAATAAAACACGTGTCCTCCATTTCATTTTCTTTTCCGCAGCATTCCAGCGAAACATTGTGCATTCTTTAATCTCTAAGAAAGACTGCGTTCCTTAAAAAAATTGTGTACCAGGTTACACACACCACACGTGGCGTATGTGTTCTGGCTGCGCGGCAAAGTGTGAAATTTACAGTATGAAAAGAAAAGGCTGGTATAAGCTTGTCATAAGTTGCAAAAAGGTGGTATTCTGAGATGTACACCAGGTGACAGACATTGGGCACCTCACTGGTACTATCGGTTATCGAAAACCAAAACAATGATACCTATCCCAGTTCGATTTTAACACAATTATGGTTCCAAATCTATATATTACCTTTTTTTGAAAAAATACGATCGGAAGAAAAAACAGTTTCTACTTAATGATGTTTGGATCCTCGCAAAATTCAAATCCCCCTAAAAACAAACTGCAGTTTTTGTAAATTTTCTAAATAGTCAATTGGTCAGTGTATCAACCCAATTGCTTAGCAAAAACGTTTTGTGTCACCAAATCTAAAAAAGCAGCAACAAAAGAAACATTTATTATTGCAAGGTACTTCAGCTAAAATTGCCAATTCTAAGGACCAGTTAGATGAAAATAATTTTGGTACAACTATTAGATTAGTTTGGTGTACAATTTGATGTGACTATCGGAAAATCATGAATATGTAAAAGTTATTTTAAAATGAGCTTAAGACTATCTAGTTGATAGAGCAATGGAAAACAAACAGAAATGGATCATAAGGGTGGGTAACATGGTCCACACGTACCACGTTCATTTTAAAAACATATCCTCAGTGGTGCTATTTTAGACCAGTACGCTTACGTAGTGTTAAGCACATGCGCATGCGGGTATTGGAAACTGTTCCGTCTGTCTCAAATTTTAACCAACAGTAGTTTGAAATGGCCTTTGATTAGATAAAAAAGGTCGCATGATACCAATTTCAACTTATCAGAGGTGTTTACCACAGATATAAAGGTGTTGAAAGTGAAAGTGTTATTTTACGTCTTAAGTCAAGTCATGACTGAAACCCAATGAAAACACTCTTCCTGTGTAAAATCAAAATTTTACGGTACTTCGAATCCAAATTTGATTCAGATGGTTCACATTCGAGACGGATGGCTAAAACAGCGTCACTGGGAGGAGGGAGTGAATTACGTAACTAAGACTGGTGGACGGTGGTTGCCATCCTGAGCTTTTCAGGAACATAACATTAGCATTCCTTTGTTAAAAATCAGTTTATTCAAGGACAAAGTACTTTAAAAAAAGACGGGTATTGTAAAATTCTAGGCCGTTTAATATACTACTAGTGCTAAAGAAGAAACAGTTTCAATTGCTGTATTTTTTTAAACATGAATTTGCTCGTTGTTTATTGAGTAATGAATAAACAATGCGTTGGTACGGCATATTTAGTTATTAAATAAAAAAAACAAGTTTTTTTAACTGAAAGTAAGGAGCGACATTAAAACTTAAAACGACCAGAAATTACTTCGTATATGAAAGAGGCTGCTTCCTCATCAACGCCCAGCTCTTTACACTAAAGTTTGACTCTTTCTCTCAATTCTTCTTTTTAAAACAGTAAAAAACTTTAGCGTAAAGAGCGGGGCGTTGATGAGGAAGCAGCCTCTTTCATATACAAAGTAATTTCTGGTCGTTTTAAGTTTTAATGTCGCTCCTTACTTTCAGTTAAAAAAATTTGTTTTTTTATTTAATTTCTGAACGTTTTTGAATCAATGCATGTTTTGATTTTGGCTCTCCACAGAGGAATAATCAAAACAAAATTTGCATTTTTTTTTTGGCTAAATGGCTTTCTCATAATTTTGATCAAATGATTTTGAGAAAAAAAGAGCGGGAGAGGAAGCCTAGTTGCCCTCCGATTTTTTGGTTAATTAAAAAGGCAACTAGAATTTTTAATTTTTTACGAATATTTTTATTAGTAAAAGATTTACGTAACTTATAAATTAGCTTACGTAAAGAACTTTTGTATTCTCATATTTTTAATACATATGTGAGGGGGCTCGCCCCTTGTCAGGTCCTCGCTCTTTACACTAAAGCTTAAATTTTTTCCCAATTCATTAAGAATGACCCCAGAATCACAAAAGCCGTAGAATAAATAGTTGAAATTACTAAAAATACTTTACCGTAAAGAGCGAGGTATTAGAAAGAGGTGAGCCCCTCAAATGGGTAATAATTTCTGTTCGTTTTAAGTTTTAATGCTGCTCCTTACTTCCAGCTGAAAGAACTTTTTCATATTTATTTTTTCATTGTTTTTTTTTTTTTTTAAATAATGCTAGTAAATCCTGCGCTCCCTTCATGGAGATTTTCTTCCCCCATGACAAATTATCGATGGAAAGTTCCCCCAGCATATCCCCCTCTTCTCAACCCCTCCCCCAACCAAAAAAATCCTCCTGAAAACGCCTGTACACTTCCCAATAACCATTGCTATATGTAAGCACTGGTCAAAGTTTGTAACTTGTTGCCCCTCCCACAGGGACTGTGGGGGAGTAAGTCGTCCCCAAAGACATAGTTATAAGGCTCTTTGACTACGTTGAATAAAATGGCTATCTCAGAATTTTGATCCGTTGACTTTGGGAAAATAATTAGCGTGGGAGGGGGCCTAGGTGCCCTCCAATTTATTTGGTCACTTAAAAAGGGCACTAGAACTTTTCATTTCCGTTAGAATGAGCCCTCTTGCAACATTCTAGGACAACTGGGTCGGTACGATCACCCCTGGGAAAAAAAAACAACAAAAAAACAAGAAAACAAAAAAACAAAAACACGCATCCGTGATCTGCCTTCTGGAAAAAAATACAAAATTCCACATTTTTGTAGATAAGAGCTTGAAACTTCTACAGTAGGGTTCTCTGATACGCTGAATCTGATGGTGTGATTTTCGTCAAGATTCTATGACTTCTAGGGGGCGTTTCCCCCTATTTTCTAAAATAACGCAAATATTCTCAGGCTCGTAACTTTTGATGGGTAAGACTAAACTTGATGAAACTTATATATTCAAAATCAGCATTAAAATGCGATTCTTTTGATGTAGGTATTGGTATCAAAATTCCATTTTTTAGAGTTTTGGTTACTATTGAGCCGGGTCGCTCCTTACTACAGTTCGTTACCACGAACTGTTTGATTTGTTAGTTTTTGGTCAAATCCATGCTCCACAAATTTGTTTCTCTGTCAGGCTCTTGGGTGTTCGCACTATTGCTTATGAGCCTGACAATTCAGTCTCTGTTTTGTAACGAACTACTTCTTTTTTTAATGATCCCTTTTAATTTTCTTTGAACTTTCCAAAAGAACTTTTCATTTAATGCTTGAAGCGACAAGACTGACTTTGAAAAAACGAACAAAAAAATGGAAAAGGATTATCTTTCATTTCAGAATGACAAACGATTTGCCATTTAGCTACGAAAATTGTTTTTAGTAGAACACAAAAAAATACACTGCTATCAGGGCAATCAATAACACTTCTCATGAGGACGTGTTGCATGGAAAACAGTACTTTCTTTTCCAACCAAAATTTATGAATCATGTACTTTTTAGAAATTTTGTCACCAAATAGTGTTATAACAAAATTACAAAGATATTACAAGATATAGCAATATTGAACATGAATTTATATAAATCAGATTGTATAAATACACTTTTAAAGTAGTACATTAAATTTTTAGGAAGCTGCATGGTTGGTAGCACAAAGAAAAATCGCAAAAAATAAATGAAATAAAACAGGAAGATATATAACAAACTAAGCAATAAAAAAATAACAACAAATGGCTGAAGTGACGGAGCAAGAAGAACACGAAGAGAACAAAACTCTTTTAAATTCAACCAACATTAAAATTTCATAATTGAAGTCTTATAGGATACCCAAAATTATCTACAGATAGCGAACAATTAATATTTATAAATAATTAACTATTTTGGATTCGTGAACTGTCTGGTGCTTCATTTACTTAATCTTTTGTCGTTTAATAAAGATCATAACATAAAAAATGTTTTCAGGTTTTTGATTTTAATCAAAATGTGAGTAAAAAATACTAGTGAGGTATAACAAAAATATTAGTAGGATAATAAAAAACCTGAGGGGCCTGATAAAAAAATTATTTTTTTTTACGTGAATAAGAAGTACAAAGATACTCAGGAAATCAAACAGTTTGTGGTGACAAACTGTAAGTAAGGACCGACACGGCATAGTAGTTACCAAAACTCCAAGAAACTGGCTTGATAACAATAAAGGGATAATTTAAACTGAATTTTGATTCTGATACAAAATATATAAAATTCATTATGGTCCATGTTACCGATCAAAAATTAAGAGGCTGAGAAAATTTTTTCAATTTTTGAAAAAGGGGAGAAACACCTCCTAAACATCTAATGATCTTAATGGAAATCGCACTATCAAATTCAGCATATTAAAAAACCCTAATGAAAAAGTTTTAAGCTCCTTTTGACACAAAGGTGGAATTTCCTATTTTTTTGCCAGAATGCAACGGATTTTTTGGATCACGGATGCATGTTTTTATCTTTTTTTCTGTATGTTTTTCCCAGGGGTGATTGCATTGAAGCGATGATCCTAGAAGTTCAGTAAAGAATTCATTTGATTGTAAATTAAAAGTTCTAGTGTCCTTTATAAGTAACCAAAAGGATTGGAGGGCAGGTAATGTTTAAATATAAAATTTTTTCAGCGAAGATGGAATTGCCCAGAGGGAATATTAAGGTGGGGGGGAATTTTGTGTGGAAGGAAATTTAATAAGAGGATTTTCTCGTGAGAGGAGGGAATTTCTCAAGAAGGGGGAAGTCTGATTTACTGGCATTATTTGAAAAGAAAGAAATTGAATAAAAACAAGTTCTTTCAACTCAAAAGAAAGAGCAACATTGAAACCAAAACCGAACAGAAATTATTCTGTATACGAAGGGGCTGCCCCCTCCTCAATATCGTGTTCTTTACGTGAAAGTTTCACTGTTTTTCCAAATGTCTTAAAAATAACTCCTGAAACGCAATGTTTAACTGGAATAAGAAGGTTTTTTTAAAGTGCTAAAAAACTCTTGCGTGAAGAGCAAGGTATTGAGAAAGGGGAAACGCCTTCATATACGGAATTTTTTTTATTATGTCGAATAAAATACTGCAATAACAAGAGAGTAGTAAGTAGCCCACCATAATTTACATTTTTTTTGTTCAAGTTTTTTATTTCAATATTCACAAATATATAAATTAAACACAAAACTTTCACGTTTGGGAAAACCTAACCTAACCTAACCTGATTCTACCCAACCATTTCCAACAATTAGACTTCATTTCACTGTCCTTGGTATTTCAAGCAGTTACCCTACCTGAATTTCAGCTTCAAATTAACTCGTAGATATTACTTGATAGGGGCCTCTATGGGTCCATAGTCCTCATGCCAAACTCTGTGCACTATATTTGAGGGAGAGCTTTTCTTTGTAGTAACAAGGTTTCCGCCTTTTTTTTCTTCAGTCTTGAGACCAACACCTGCATGCTTCAGACCAGGTTGGGTAGGCTTGAAAGAAACTCGTCCCTTAAAAGGGAGGTGAGAGTCACTCACCACTTGCCAGCCTTTAGCAGCAAATGACAATCAGAACCAGTTCTAGTAAGGAGCTTTTTTCATCGTACCTTTTGCTCCTCAAGTTTCCTTGTACCATGGTTAGCTCTTCATTCATAGAAAGGAGTTGCTTCCAGACTTTATTTTGGTAGCTAGTACTAGCTACCGGCAGTATACTCCACAAAATACCCAGTTTCAGGACCAGATACTGGACAGGAGGTTCAGTGGTAGAGGATAACCAAAATCAGCAATAGAGCATATTTGCATCTATAACTCACAGGTGCACGACGATAAGCTTATCAATGCCATCCCCAAGATGTACAATATGTATTGACGAGAACGTTTTTTTTCAAGCTTAGTTTCAAAGCTCATTGTGCTAGAACTCTTCTCGAGGTTTATAAAAAAAAATAATCAGCAAACACCAAGGTATATCTCATCTACAATCTTGCAAAAATATTAACCGAATGCATGGCTTTGTTGGTAAAATTTTTTCTTAGAACAAGGCTCATACACAGGATTTTTCTGGCAGGAGGGGGTTGACCTCTTCACAGGCAATTTCGAAACCTTTGTCTCTTTTTGATAATGTATAAGATTTTTTCTTCTTGGAACTTAATAATAACTTTAGAGAAATAATATATAATATTTGAGGTACTTCAGAGCTTTATTTGTAAATTTCTCGTTGGGATAAGGGAAGTTAACATTTGTTCTTCTCTAAAAAATTAAATATGAAGAGTCTTTTTCGTTTGTCTTTTTTTAACATGTCCTGTAAAAATTTCAATGAGTAGTAAAAAAAAAAAGGAAAAAAAGAGCCAATTGTGGGCAAATCATGTTGAAAATATCAGAAACTACTAGAAAAATCATGCAAATTTCAAATTTTTGGGGTTGAGGGTAGGATGACAGCGTGACGATTATAAGGCTGATTTGTAGGTAGATACTGGTTATCTTATAACTCTACGACACTAGACCAAACCGGTGGTTCTGTTCTCCGTTTCTAGGCTCTTCAGACCCGAAATGCAGTGGGGTCTGGGGGCTATCCATCCTTTGCTTTCGCTCACCCTTTCTGCTTACCTTTCCCAGGCTTCTTCAGGTACCTAATAAAGCTGGATTGACTCAGACAGAGTTGTGCTACTGACTCCCGTCAAACACCAGATAACCTGCAAAACACCAGGAATTGAACCCCTGCTCTTCAGACAAAATATTCCAAATCCAGCGTGCCAACCCGTATGCCATTGTTAGCTAAGCTGAGACTTGTTGTCAATTTCAGTTAATTTACTGAGTCTCCAAATAACACTAAATTGTTTAACATTCACAAATACAACACAGGGTCCTACCAATGAAAAACCTCAAACAGCCCCATAATCCTCTGGCTTACAAATTTATATTTCTCTCCTTCAACACCTTCAACACCCTACACCCTAGTTACAGACGAATCAATATATAAACCGCATCTTAGGTAACAATTTCATTTGCATCTTTCCAGACCTCAAATCGCAGACTATTTTATCAAAATTGTTTACTGCTTAAACTGAATTTAGCCGAATTTTTATCTGGCAGCAACTTCCTTTCCACAGAAAATGTCATCTTTTTTCGTCGCGTAATTCTTTTTTTTTGCTCTCATTTATATTATAATATCTTTTTATTATGACATATTATATATTTTGTATAGTATATTCGCAATAATATATTTAATAATTGTTATTGATACTATTATTTATTATGCGTTTATTTTTATACACATATTTATGCAAATACAGTATATACTAATTTATTGATTATATACTTTATACACTCATTGTTAATTTTTGTAGATTTATGCACTTGAAATTTCTTTTTTTTTTTTTTTATCTTAGCTAGCTCATCAAAAGAGTCTATAGACCCATCCTCTTATGAACAAGGTTTATACAGTTTTAATAACAAGAGTTGTGATTCATAATTTTAATAATTGTGATTTTAATTTTAATAATCCAACCGAGCTGGAGGTAGTTTCAATCCACTAGGCAGATTGTCTACATAAATAGCACAAAAAAATTGTTATATTCAGTCAGCAATTTTTCAGAGCTTAAGCAGTTTTGAAAGGAAAAGGAAATGAGGAATGCACTAGAAGCATTATGAAGCCAACAGCTTACACAATATATTAAGAAATGTATCCATATTTGGTGACTTAGGTGACTGGGTATTTGGTGACTTAGGTGAAATATCTAAATGTACTTATAGTAACTGTTAAAGACAGTGTTATGTTAATATTTGTGATTGTGCTGAGGAAGACTTTATTGGTGCAGAGTTGTTCACTATACATCCTCTGAGTTGATAAGAACTATCATACTATCCAACTTATTATGAACATAATTTTAAATTGTAGGCTGATTATGAAAAACAGTGCTATGGTAGTATTTGTGGGGGCTGAAGAAAATATTTTGGTACTGGGTTGTCCAGCGTGTATCTACTTAGTTGCTAATAACTATAGTATTATTCAACTTGTCATAAATATATTTCTTAAATTTTAGGATGACTAGTAATGATGGTATTATGGTAATGCTTATAGGTACCAAAGAAGAAGACATTGCCACAGAACCAGCACAGAAGCCATTGTTTATGGAGGATATGAGTGAAGCTGAATTAGCTTCTGCAATGGACATGCCGGGTGGTTTAGAGAATTTGGGAAATGCGTGCTATATTAATGTCATTGTCTATTGCTGGAAGAGTGAACCTGAGCTAAAGAATAGCATTGTTGATTTCGTGAGGTATTTTCTTGTTTCATTAATTAATTGTAATATTGAATTGGTTAATTCAGTTATTGGCACTATTTGACTTATTCATATTATTACTCCCCAAAATAAAGAACACTATAACCATATTCACCTGTTATAACAAACCACTGCAGCAATTAAGATAGGGATTGATAAAATATTATTCCATCAAGAATTCGGACAACATTTTGAAGGATTTCGAGATAGCAGCATACTTTTTTTTAATTTGAGCTTATAGGTTTACTAAATTCAATTGTTTATGAATATTGCTCTAAAATGTAAGGTTCTGTTATTTTGTTGTACACGTCTGAACAGGGCCATATCTAGGGGGGGGGGTATATGTTTCGACTTCTTTCTTGAAATGCTTGTTGGGTTCGCAAAATAGTATCAAAATGCATATATACAAATTTGGATGAGATTTGTCCTCTAATATAACAGTTAATTTATGAAGCTCAAGTTCGTTTATTAATTGTGAAATTACAACGAAAAATGGCATGAAATTTGACAGCCTGGAAATAAAAAGCAGGGAAGGAGGATAGAAAAAACAAGAAAGCAGGTAAAGAGGATAACAAAAACCAAAACGATAAACCAAACAACAAAGAAGGAAAAAGCTAGTTGATGCCAAATATCAGCATTAATTAACTCATGTCAAGTGATACAAGGCTCCACAAAAACATGGCAATAAAACAGGTAAAACAACACACTAAAAAAATATAGAGAAATTTGTGTATTTTAAACAAGATAATGTGCAAAAACAAAAAACAAACAAATTTTAAATAAAAACAAATCTTAATATTTCAGTTTCTCATCCGGAAACCTTTATCAAGGGGAAAAATTATATAAATAAAAAAACTAACATGAACAAAACATGAAAAAGAAAACAAAAAAAGATAACGGCATGAACGTTATATATTTTATAATAGGCTATCCAAAACAAAAATCGTAGAAAATCCTTGTTGTCGGGTATTGATGGACCTAAGATTGAGCCAGGAGGCAAAAATATTTCGTTTGGATGTTCTTGATATTTAACCGTGAACACCACGAAGCTGCCACCTTATGTTAGCTTAGATAGGATTACAGAAGATTGCCTGTGTTAGACTTTAGGACTATTTCAACTCATCCGAGCAACTTAAGGTCTTCCTCAAACAATCAGGAGTACCAATTCAGGAAAATTTCGATAGGGGAGATGGTGTGATGTATGTTTCAAAATCAAGGAAGGGGGTAGTTTATTTTTCGATTGTCAGTGAATTGCGTTGGTGTTGCAAATATGATACATGACCTAGGAAACATATTGTGAATTATTTTGGAATTAAGATTACAAAAAACATTTTCCCAAAATCTTATTTGAGCTAAACCAACCTGAGCTCAAAATTTTAATTAAATATTGGGATTCAAACTCTGTTTCAGATTTGATTTCAAATAAAACTCAAAATTCGAATTCAAATCCCGATCGGTAGTTCAATGACAGTTTGAACTTTGACAATCTTTGTGTTTTATTTATTTGGTGAAAAGGGGGAGGGGGGCTTTATTTACTGATTGTACTTATGGAGGTATTTAAGCATTAATATCACTCCTCTTGTGCTGGTTAGATTTCTTTGTCGTTTTCCAAACTTTGAACCTCAGTAACGAAAATTCCTACTTGAGTATGGATATATTATACTAGAATTTAGCTGATATACGATAATTTGATGAGCAGCTCGCAGTAGCCTGTTAGACGGAAAACAACAAGCACAGTCCCTGACCAATTATATTACTAAATAAAAAGTGTGAAGAGAAAGATTCTGACTTCCGTAATTACAAGAAGTATAAAATTTATCCATCTGTCACTCGTGTCTTTCTGATCTGAAAAAGCTCTTAGTTCCATTAAAAAAATGACCCTCCTCCATGCTGACAATTTCATAATTAATTGACTCTATTTGATACTAAATTTTTATCGACATAAATGTTAAGAAGAATGTTTCCAGATACAAGCGAGATTAATGGTCTCAGGAGAAAACTACAAATAAGTGACTTTTTAAGAATAATGATTCTAGTAACTAATCTTGAAAATTCTCTGGGAAATTCAACAATGAAGAGAGAAAAACTAGCATAAAATTTTCAGCCCTGACACCAACAATTGTTATCGTATTTGTTTTAATTTTTTCTTACCAAAATTGTTTTGAATTTTCAATTCTGACACCCAAAATTGTTTTCAAAGCAGGATTTTTGTTTTCAGGACATACGAACCTTTTTATGGTTCTACTCACAAGTGCTGAGCCTTTTCATTGGTACTAGGTAAGTGATTAAATAAAGAGAAAACAAGTTTTTTTAACTGAAAGTAAGGAGCCACATTAAAACTTAAAACGAACAGAAATTACCCCGTATATGAAAGGGGCTGTTCCCTCTTCAACACCCTGCTCTTTACGCTAAAGTTTTATTGTTTTAAAAACTAGAGTTGAGAGAATCAGTCAAACTTTAGCGCAAAGAGCGCTAATTAGTCCGTATATGAAAGGGGCTGTTCCCTCTTCAAGAGAAGGGGCTGAAAGGGGCTGTTTCCTCTTCAAGAGAAAGAATCAAACTTTAGCGTAAAGAGCGGGGCGTTGAAGAGGAAAAGCCGCTCTCATATACGGAGTAATTTCATATAAGGAAGCATGTGCATATTGCCTTTTCGTCAGTTGTACATCCCCCTCATCATGCCCTGAAAGTTTCCACTTAATATTCTTAAGCCATTCATAAAATTTAAAATCTTTATTTCGATCTACTACTACTACTACTAATAACTCACTGCAGCCCCAAGCCGCCTGAGGCCAACACAGCTACGCACGCTCCTCCTCCAACCTAATCTATTTAAAGCTTCTCTCTTTACACCCTCCCAGGAAGTTCCCATTTCCTTTAAATCCTTATTTATGACATCCTCCCAACCCAGACAAGGACGACCTGCTTTCCGTGTAGCCCCAGACGGTTGGCCAAAAAGGACAATCTTCGGTAATCTGTCATCCTTCATCTGTAGAACGTGGCCTAGCCATCTCAACCTTTCTTTCATTATAGCCCCAGAAAGCGGGATTGAACCACACTTTTCGTACAACCTACTGTTTGAAATACGGTCAGTCAGCCGGGTACCCAGAACAATCCGTAGGCAATTTCTCTGGAAAACATCTAGTAAATTTTCATCTGCTTTTCGGAGTGTCCATGCTTCAGAGCCATATTTGACCACTGTCATCACTGTAGTTTCCAATATTCTAATCTTGGTTTGTAGGCTTATCTTTCTATTCTTCCAAACTTTTTTTAACTGTGAAAAAACACCCTGAGCTTTAGCTATTCTACTTTTAACATCTTCACTGCTCCCACCATCTTTACTAATAATACTACCAAGGTAACTGAAGCTCCCAACCTGATCAATCTTTTCGTTACCTAATGTCACCTGTTCATCTTCACTTATTCCTAGCCTTAGTGACTTAGTTTACTAGGCTATAATTTCCTCGAGGGGCGCCACTCCTCAAGTGGGAAAAATTGACCGCAAGTTTCCCAGTCTTGCAGGTACCCCGAAAGGGTCGAGGCAGCCCTTTACAGAGGCCGTTGTCCATAAATCTGGATCTTACGCCCTGCCGCAGTTGTCCTCCTATAGAGGATCCTCCCACGATGGTGTTCTGCTTCACCATGCAATTTAACCCATTACTGGGAGAAGGTTTGTAACTCATCTGACGCGTGAACACGGCAGTTGGCTCTGCTGAGTGTACATTTGAGGGGCCTTCTTCCTCCTCCACCTGAAATTATGACCCCCAGGGGAGGGTTTCCCAGTTTCTATTATGGGCCCCACTGGGACAAGGTCCTACTTGGCCTAAGCCTCCTATGGAGCTACTCTACCTATCTATAGGGCTTACATATATACATATATATATATATATACATATACATACACATATATATACATACACATATACACATACACATACATACATATACACATACATACACATATACTCACTAACGTGCAAATATATACCCTGACTTGGTATAGGCTAGGTCTGTATATGGTGAATATTAATTTCCATTCTGATGCAAATGCACAATAACTTTGGATTCAGGATGCAATTCTGACTATAGAGATAAGTATTTTTCTTACTTAAAATGTATGTGCAGAATTAGAAATTCTGCTGGTACTACAAAAGTAGACCTAAGTAGCCAATTTAGCCTGTCTGAAACATCTCACAAGCCAACACCTTATAAAAAACACCTTTGATAATTTAAATGAATAAGAAAACTTATTAGAAATTCTGCTGATACTGCAAAAGTAGACCTAAGTAGCCAATTTAGCCTGTTTGAAACATCTCACAAGCCAACACCCTATAGAAAACACCTTTGAGAATTTAAATGAAGAAGAAAACTTATTAGAGACTCTGCTAATACTGCAAAAGTAGACCTAAGATCTGAATGTTTCTATTTCTCATAATATCAGGAAAAAACGTTATAACCGAGATTACCGAAAAAAATGAATCAAACAGTTCGTGGTAACGAACTGTAGTAAGGAGCGATCCGGCTCAATAGTAACCAAAACTCTAAAAAATTGAATTTTGATATCAATAGCTATATCAAAAGAATTGCATTTTAATGCTGATTTTAAATATATAAGTTTCATAAAGTTTAGTCTTACCCATCAAAAGTTACGAGCCTGAGAAAATTTGCCTTATTTAGCAAAATAGGAGGAACACCCCCTAGCGTATCAGAGAACCCTATAGCAAAATTTTCAAGCTCCTTTCTACAAAAATGTGGAATTTCGTATTTTTTGCCAGAAGACAAATCACGGGTGCGTGTTTATTTGTTGTTTTTTTTGTTTTTGTTTTTTTTTCCCAGGGGTCATCGTATCGACCAAGTGGTCCTAGAATGTTGCAAGAGGGCTCATTCTAACGGAAATGAAAAGTTCTAGTAGGAAATGAAAAGTATAATAATGGTTATTGGGAAGTGTACAGTCGTTTTCAGGGGATTTTTTTTGGTTTTGGGGGTGGGGTTGAGGAGAGGGGGCTATGTGGGAGGATCTTTCCCTGGAGAAATATGTTATGGGGGAAATAGGGGAACATAAATTCAATGAAAAGGGCGCATGATTTTCTAAAATTACTATAAAAAAAATGAAAAAATAAACATGGAAAATATCTTCAATTGAAAGCAAGGAGTAGCATTGAAACTTAAAACGAACAGAGATTATTACGCATATGAGGGGTTCTAAAAATACTTTAGCATAAAGAGCGAGGTATTTACGAGGAGATAAATACCTCGCTCTTTATGCTATAGTATTTTTAGTAATTTCAACTATTTATTCTACGGCCTTTCTGATTCAACTATTTATTCTACGGCCTTTCTGATTCAGGGGTCATTCTTAAAGAATCGGCACAAAACTTCAGCACTAAGCTACATCGGCACTAAGCTAAAGCTTTTAATTGTTTTAAAAAGTAGAATTGTGGCAAAGAGTCAAACTTTAGCGTAAAGAGCGAGGGATTGTGGAGGGGACAACCCATTTCATATACGGAGTAGTTTCTGTTCGTTTTAAGTTTTAATGTCGCTCCTTACTTTCAGTTAGAAAAACTAGTTTTTTTATGTAATTTTTTAATTCAAAGAAGATGCCTGCAGTATACTGATATGCTGCAGTACTGAAACTAGCTCTCAAAGGGATTACTCCTGTTTGAACTTTTGAATTGTTTGAACTTGATTCCTTAGTCATGAATTACTTCAGAGACTACAGAAATTGTGCAATCTGATACCTGAATTTATCACACAATCAGATTTTTGACGTTTTGAATTGAGAAAATTAGATACGATAGCCAAGTGTGGTGTGTAGAGAAAATTAGATATAATTTGCTTTTTAGTGTAGAAAGGATTAGCAGTTGGGCCGACCTCGCACAGTTTCGACTGATTGTTCACTTGGATACATTAGTGAGGCTCGACCCTCACGGAAAGATAAGTTTCTTTCACTTTTAATCATTCATTTACTAGGCATAAATCCTGCGAACATTAAAATCGGTGATTTATTCCTAGCCAAATTTGCGGGCTTTCCCCTCTGGCCTATTCAAATCCTAGAGGTAATGACAACGAATACCGGACACTGCAAATTTGCTGTTTTTGCTACGGCAAAAAAAGGGGCTGTTCCCTCTTCAACACCCTGCTCTTTGCGCTAAAGTTTGACTCTTTCTCTCAACTCTAATTTTTAAAACAGTAAAAACTTTAGCGTAAAGAGCAAGGCGTTGAAGAGGGAACAGCCCCTTTCATATACGGGGTAATTTCTGTTCGTTTTAAGTTTTAATGTTGCTCCTTACTTTCAGTTAAAAAAACTTGTTTCTTTTTAATTTCTGAACGTTTTTTAGTTAATCCATATTTTGATTTCGGCTCTCCGCAGATGAATAATTAAATCAAAATTTGCATATTTGTTTATTTGGCTAAATGGCTTTCCCATAGTTTTGATCGAATGATTTTGAGAAAAAACACACCAAACTCCAATTTTTGGGGTACTTAAAAAGGCAACTAGAACTTTTAATTTTTTACGAACGTTTTCATTAGTAAAAGATATATGTAACTTACGAATTAGCTTACGTAACAAACTTCCATATTCGTATGTTTTTATTATGTATATGAGAGGGTTCACCCACTCGTCAATACCTCACTCTTTACACTAAAGCTTAAATTTTGTCCTCTGAATCACAAAGGCCGTAGAATAAATAGTTGAAATTAAAGACTGAGGTATTCGGAGGAGGTGAAGCCTTTACATAAGTAATAAATTTCTGTTCGCTTTAATTTTCAATGCTACTCCTGACTTTCAGTGGAAAAAACTTTTGCATAATTATTTTTTTATTGTTTTTTTAAATACTGCTAGAAAATGCTGCGCCCCCTTTATGGAAATCTTCTTCCTTCATGACAAATTCCTCCATGGAAAGTATCCCCCACATAACCCCTTCTTCTCAACCCCCCTCCCAACCAAAAAATCCCCCTGAAAACGTCTGTACAGTCCCCAAAACCATTACTACATGCAAACACTGGTCAAAATTTGTAACTTGCAGCTCCTCCCACGGGGACTGTGGGGGAGTAAGTCGTCTCCAAATACATAGGAAAAACATGAGCGTGGGAGGGGGCCTAGTTGCCCTCCAATTTTTCAGTCACTTGAAAAGGGCACTAGAACTTTTTATTTCCGTTCGAATGAGCCCTCTCGCAAAATTCTAGGACCACTGGGTCGATACGATCACCCCTGGGAAAAAGAAAAAAAAAACAAACAAACAAATAAACACGCATCCGTGATTTGTCTTCTGGCAAAAAAATACAAAATTCCACATTTTTGTAGATAGGAGAATAGAACTTGTACAGTAGGGTTCACTGATACGCTGAATATGATGGTGTGATTTTCATTCTATGACTTTTAGGGGGTGTTTCCTCCTATATTCTAAAATAGGGCAAATTTTCTCAGGCTCGTAACTTCTGATGGGTAGGACTAAACTTAGGCTCTCATTTTCTCAGGCTCGTAACTTCTGATGGGCAGGACTAAACTTAAATATGGGTAGGACGTAACTTCTGATGGGTAGGATGAAACTTATATATTTGAAACCAGCATTAAAATGTGATTCTTTTGATGTAACTATTGGTATCAAAATTCCGTTTTTAGAGTTTTGGTTACTATTGAGCCGAGTCGCTCCTTACTACATTTCGTTACCACCGCGAACTGTTCGAAATCTTGATGCGTTTATAGAAGCTGTTTATGTTTTCAATGAAAATATCAGCTAATGCACATACGGAGTTTTACGTATGTCTACTGACCAAACAATTCGTGGTGGCGATATCATACGCAGCGCAATAGTGCTGCTTGAGTAAAGAGTGATTTCACACTAAACTTGTACTTTAAGTCTTATTTATTTTTCTTTTAATAAGTTTTTCACTCGGCCAGTTCCTATAGAATAAGTTACCGTAGAGACTTTGGAGAAGCTCATTCGATTAGAAATTGAAAGTTGTAATGCCACTTTTGAAAGTCAAAAGTAATTGGAGGGCAACAAGCCCCCTCCCAAACCCTGTTTAGTTGCTTTCTATTCAGGAAATGTCAAGCGGAATGTTGAATAGAATCAAAACGCACTAAGTGCATACTGTTTGTCAAAAGAGCCTATCAGCAATATCTCAGAAACGGCTAAGGGTATAAAACTGAATAAAACGGAAAATTTCAGAACATGTTGAGGGAGATGTTGAAATAACTCAAAACACACAATGTGCATGAAGATTGTTGAGTGGGCATATCAGCTATACCTCGGGAACGACTTTTAAAGTTGAAACTTTTAAGACTTGTTGAGAGGAGTGCTGAAGTCGAAAGAGTGTCTCTAGAATATTTTAGGAACAGCTAAGAGTATAAAGTTGAAACTTTCAGATCACATTGACATGGATGTTCAATTTATGAAAAGGCACAATATCCATAATGCTACTAATACTACTACTGCCATTACTACTACAACTAGTACCACGACTACTACTACTGCTACAACTATTTCTACTACTACTAAGGCTAAGCTTATGAAAATGAAGCTGTCAGGGCAAATGGAGGGGGATATTAGACTAGTCAAAGTGCACTATGTGCAAGCTACTACTACTCATGCTACCAATACTGCTGCTTTTACTACTACTACTACTACTACTACTACTACTACTCACTACTACTACTACTACTACTCACTACTACTACTACTACTACTACTACTACTACTACTACTACTACTAGTAGTAGTACTACTGCTACTAATACATCTACTTTTACTACTACTACTAATACTACTACCACTACTACTACTAATAGCACTACTACTGCTACTACTACTACTGCCTGAAAGTCTATTAAGATAAAACTTTCAGAGAATGTTGAGAGGGACGTTTAACTAAATAAAAAACACTATATGCAACCATCTTGTCATAAAGCCGTGTCAGCAATATCCCAGGAAGAGCTGAGGCATTAAACTTAGACTTACAGGCTTTTTTGAGGGATTTGTTGAACTAACCAAAATATTACTAGCACTATTGCTACTGATAATACTGCTACTAAGACTAAGAATATAATGGTAAAACTGTCAGAGAACATTAAGGGGAATGTTGAACGTAACCAAAGCACACTGTACGTATGCTGGTTGTCAAAAGCTGTATCAGCAATATCTCAGGAATAGTTTCGGGTACTAGATTGAAATTTTTAGGTCACGTTGAGAGCGTTGTTGAACTAACCTAAAGATTCTATGTGCTTACTACTATTACTGCAACTGTTGTTTCTACTACCAAGACTGCTTGACTGCTACTGTGACTGCTTTTCTACTGTGACTGCTTGTGAATACAGCTACTTACAGCTGTGACTACTTGCTATAGCGTCTGCTTTCTTCTGGGACTATTTGCGACTTCAACAGCCTGTAACTGTGACTGCTTGTAACTGCAACTGCTTCTCACTGCTATGACTTGTGCCTGCGACTACTTACAACTGCGACTATAACTACTTGTGACGACGACTACTTGTGACTGTGATAACTTGCGATGGTGACTTCTTGTGACTGTAGCCACTTGTAACTACGAAAACTGGTCTTGACTATGACTTTTCGCGGTTGTGACTACTTACAATTGAGACTACTAGTAATTGTGACTAGTTCTCATTGCGACTCCAACTGCTTGTGACTGCAGCTGCTCCTAGCTATGACTTTAATTGCGACAAATTGTGACCAGCACTTCCTGCGATGCCAATTATTTGTAACAGTGACTACGACTGCGATTACTTGTAAAATGACTTTTTAAAGCTGTGACTAATCGTGGCTTTGAATACTTTCGACTGGAACTACTTGTGACTGTGACTACTTGCGACAGCAATTGAAACTACTTGGGACTGTAACTGTGATAGTTTACGACTGCGTCCACTTGCGACTGCGGCTATCATGTACTACTACTATAATTGCAACTATGACTGCGACTTCTGTTGCTACTTCAACGGCTATGATTACTTGTATGACTACTATAACTATTGATTTAAATAAAAAATATTTTAAGTTCATGTAGATTGGTAAAACACTATTTTGACGACCAGCATGCATGTGATGTGTTTTGGTTTAATTCAACAATCGACCAAACATTCCCTGAAATTTATTGAAGGTACGCCGTTTTCACAACTTGTATGAGCACAGTGTCTTGTGATTTAGCTTTTAAGTCCCCTTAGCAGTCCCTGAAAGTTTCTACTCAAATCCTCAACCATGCTTGAGATCTATCTAGATTTGAGCATATGTACCCTTCTAACAATCTAGCTCTATTCAGTGTCATTTGATTGAATTTAATCCCATACTCAGTATTCTCTGAAAGTTTCAGCTTAATACCCATAGTAGTTCCTGAGATATTAGCCTATAGATACTCTCTTTAAAACACTGGATGAAGATAAAATCTCCTGATTTAGTTCAACATTCCTCTCAATTTTCCTGGAAATGTTCATTTTAAAACTTAACCATCCTTAAGCTATTAAAGTGAGCTCTATCGACAAACAGGATGTGCTTAAATTCTTTTGATTTAGTTCAATAGTAGAAGCACTAGTGGGAGCAATCCCATTCACAGTCAATATCTGAGTACTAGTAATATTAGTCAAAGACAAAAGAAGTTAAGGTCGCATTCACATAAAGTTGCAGTAGCAAATAATCCTCGTCACAGCCGCAAGTAGTCACAGCTACAAACAGTTGCAGTCTTAAGCTGCCACGGTCAAAACAAGCTATATTCACAAGTAGTTAGAGTCTCAGTCAAAAGCATTTATAATCCGCATTAGTCACATTCGCAGTTGCCAGTAGTTACAGCTATAGTTGCAAGCGGCAACAGACGCAGTCACAAGTAGCCGCAGTCGCAGGTAATCATAGTCACAAACAGTTGCAATCGCAAGTAGTCACAATTACAGACAAAGCCTCAAGTTGTCACGGTCATAGTCGCAGTAAAAAATGATCGCAGTCGCAAGTAATCGTAGTTGGTTGCAATAGTAGTAGTAGCAGTAGTGGTCCTGAAAGTTTCAAATCCATTCCCAATATATTGCAGATACGACCTTTGATAACCTGACTGCATTTAGTGTTATTTGATTTAGGTCAGCATTCCTTGAACTTTCACCTTAATACCCTTAGCCCTTTCGGACCCACCCAAAGTGATTTAAACAAATTTAAAGATAGGAAGAAAAAACGGTCAGCTAGACTTGATTCCACTTTAAAAATAGCAACAACAATGATATTTCCCCAGACCTTTAGTCCATTTTCACAGCCTCAAAGATGTTTTCTCGGGTGTCTGATCTCACAATTCTTGGTCAAATTTTAGCTCTCTATTTGTAAATTAAACACATCTCACAAATTTTAAATAAGAACTACCTCATGCAAATGGGAAAACTTCCAGTTTCGACAATGCTCTACAGATTTAGCTTCATCAATATCAATCACCTTTTTATTGCCAAAGCTTAGAAGGTTTTTTCTTTCGGTTGTAAACAAAATTTTATGTCTGGAACGATGACAAAGGTCTGTTTATAATTCATAAGCAAAAAATCAACAATCTGAAGTAAAACAAGCTTGAAACCCGGTATTGTAAACGATCAGACTGATCCCAGACTTACCAAGGAAGGCTAGGAGTAGAACTGTCCTTACCAGCCAAAGAAGCCAGCTCTTTGACTGCTATATATAAAAGCAGTTTTTGCAGGGCAAAAGACCTTAGCTCCTTGCAATCATGTTTGAGTGAGGTAGGTACCATCGAAAGGCCTGCAAAGCGACCTTTCTTATACACAAATAATGGCCACACGCAAAAATTAAATAGAAAACAAGCTTTTTTTCAAATGAAAACATGGATTGACACTAAAACTTAAAACGAATAGAAATTAATCCGTATATGAGGAGGATTGTACCATCCTGAACCCGCCTGAAAAGGACTGCTGAAATGGAATAAGGAGTATTTTTATACCACCATAAAATCTTTAAAGAAAAGAGGAAGGGGATCTGACAGGGGTCAGACCCCCTCATACACGGAATAACTTCTGTTTTTTACTTTTGATGTCACTCCTTAGATTAATTTGAACAAGTTCTTTTCTTTTTGTTTAATTTCAAATCTTTTTTTCAAATCATGCCCAGGCATATCCACACATGGTGTGTGTCCATAAGCTCCTCCTCCATAAAAATTTCACGAATTGCTGCTAAATTGCATATATGAATACTTGCAAACTGATAGGTAGCGTCCTAGATTGGTAGCAATGGTAGCGTGAAAATTTGCCTGAGGGTTAACACAATTTGTTAACTTCAGTTGTTACTTATGCAGTAACAACTGAATTTAACGATCAAATACATGTTAAAAAATAAATGACAGAAGATTTGCTAGGATAAATTTGAAACTGAATTCAGTACGTGAATGAAAAAAAAAACATGGTTGCGAAAGTTTTCTCCCTTTTTCTTGAAAATGTAACAAACTGTCTCAGGTTTGTAACTTTTCTTGGGTAGCCTAAAAAAAAAAGAGAAATAGATATCTCTGGAGTTATTATAAATTTTGATTTTTTTATTATGTATGTTGCTGCAAAGCATTTTTTTAAGGTCTGGTTACTGTAAACACGAGTCACTCTTTACTTAAGGTTTAAGTAAACCCTTTAATTTATTAAATGTAAATATAAAATCCAAATTTTCCATTTAAACCTCGATAAAAGGAAGTTCCTGATAATATTTATGTACCACCTCCTGTGAAATTAATGGCAACGTTCAAGATGCCTTTCCACTTCTTCCTTTTTTACTCGTTTTGCCTGAAACATTTCCGGAAAATTGAGAGGAATGTTGAACTAAATCAAGAGATTTTATCTTCATCCAGTGTTTAAAGGAAGTATCTATAATATCTCAGGAACTACTATGGGTATTAAGCTGAAACTTTCAGAGAATACTGAGTAGGGAATTAAATTCAATCAAATGACACTAAATAGAGCTAGATTGTTTGAAGGGTGCATATGCGCAAGTCTAGATAGATCTCAAGGATGGTTGAAGATTTGAGTAGAAACTTTCAGGGACTGCTAAGGGGACTTAAAAACTAAACCAAAAGACACTCTGCACATCCAGATTGTGAAAACGGCGTACCTTCAATACTTTAAGAATGGTTAAGGATCATTAAATTGAAATTTTCAGGAGATAATGAATTTAAAAATACTATGGGCACATCAGTTGTCAAAAGATTCTAACTGTGATATATCATGAAAAGCTAAGATTATTAAGGTTGCCAATATAGCATCTCCTCAATATCTTAGTAGCAATTAAGTTGAAACTTTCAGAGAATGTTGAGGAGGATACTGAACTTAATCGATAGACGCTATATGCATGCTGTTGTCAATAGGGTCTATCTGCAAAATGTCAGCAATGGATAACGGTATTTAGTTGAAACTATCAAGGAATGTTGAGGGCTGTTGAACTAGATCAAAAAATGCTATGTGAATCCAGGTTTTCAAAATTGTGTGTGCAATATATCAGGAACAGCAAGGGCATTTAGTCATTGCTTTAAGGAGAGACAGATTTTGAGATAAATTCAAAGATATTACTTTCTTCCGGGTTGTTAAAAGAGCATATGTGGAATATTTCAAATACGGTCAAGGTTTTAAGTTTGAACTTTCTAGAATTTTGTGAGGGATTTTGATCAAACGACATCATGCGTATTCAGGTTGTCAGAATGCCATTTTTTCACTCCACACTTAGCAATTACTCACGTCAAAGTAATTAAAAGAGTGAAAGAGTAACAAATAAAGGGAGCTAAGGGATTTCTCTATTAAAAATTTGTTCTCTCATTGCAATTTCATTCATGTATTTTTGAACATTCTCCCACCAAAATTTTTTTTCGATAATTTAACTGATGATTTGAAATATTAGTTTAAGAGCCCTCCCAAATCTTGATTTCAAATTGAACGAAATTTATGCAATAACTACACTAAATGCAATCAGAGACAACGTTAAGATCACCTTTATGCAACGTAAAATTCTAAATTAGAATCCCAAATTTTAATTATTACTCCAAAAACTTGAACAACTGGAGCGTTATTCGCTAAATTCACCAAAAATTAAATTTTGGCAATCAAAAACGGACAAAAATTAATTTTTATAAACTTTCCGACAAAAAAGCCTTTCAAAAAAGCATAATAAGCCATTTTATTACTTAAGACGAGTAGAAATAAAGTCCTAAAATAATTCGAAATTAAAATGACCAAAAACTAATATTTGCGACCAATTGAAATCTCAAATGAACAAAAATCAAAATTAATGATCAAATCAAGAAAAAAAAATTCAATGTACTGAGACAATTGAACAATTAAATCCTAAAACGAGTAGAAATCCAAATGTATGTTCAATTTAGAGGTACAAAAAACTACATACAAAAGTTTTGCTATCACCCCCCCCCCTTGGAAGTTCCTGGAGGAACTTCTCATGGGGGAAGAGAATTTCCATGAAAGGGGCGCAGGATTTTCTAGCATTATTTGAAAACAAAAACAATGAAAAAATAAATATGAAAAGTTTTTTCTACTGAAAGTAAGGAGCAGCATTAAAACTTAAAACGAACAAAAATTATTACGCATTTGAGGGGTTTACCTCCTCGTTATACCTCACTCTTTACGCTAAAGTATGTTTAGTAATTTCAACTATTTATTCTACAGCCTTTGTGATTCAGAGGTCATTCCTTAGGAATTGGGATATTTAAGCTTTAGTGTAAAGAGCGAGGTATCAACGAAGGTTGAACCCCTCATATACACAATAAAAACATACGAATATAGAAGTTCGTTATATAAGTTAATTCGTAAGTTACGTATAATTTTTACCAATGAAAACGTTTGTAAAAAATTAAAAGTTCTAGTTGCCTTTTTAAGTAATCATAAAATTGGAGGGAAACTAGAACTCCTCTCTCACTCTTTTTTTTCAACATCTTCCGATTAATTGCAATTAATTAATATGCAAATTTTGTTTTAATTATTTATGTGCGAAGAGCCAAGATCAAAACATGCATTAATTCAAAAACCACCAGAAATTAAATTTAAAAAAACAGTTTTTTTAAATGATAGTAAGGAGCAACATTAAAACTTAAAACGAACAGAAATTACTCCGTATATGAAAAGGGCCTTTTCTTCTCAGCGCCCCGCTCTTTACACTAAAGTTTCTTACTGTTTTAAAAAGTAGAGTTAAGAGAAAGAGTCAAACGATAGCGTAAAGAGCGATGCGCTGAGGAGGAAAAGCCCCTTTCATACGTAGTAATTTCTGTTCGTTCTAAGTTTTAATGTTGCTCCTTACTTTCCGTTAAAAAAAAAAACTTTTTTTTATCTTCTTTAAGCTGGGTTTAAGCGCTTTACTTGCAGGTAAGCTAGAACATTCTTAGGGACTGTTACTCCTGAACTTTAAAATGAAAATTGTGTTCGGTTTAATCGGCAAAAACAACACTTTGAACACAAAAACAACACAAAACCAGCTTTTTCAAGAGTGCCGAAAAACTTTAGTGTATAGAGCGAGGTGTTTGAGAGGGGCAACCACCTCATTTACTTAATAATTTCTGTTTGTCTTAAGTTTTAATGTTACTCCTTGTTTTCAGTCGAAAAAACTTGTTCTTCTTAATTTAATTTCTGATTGTTTTGAAATAACGCCAGGAAAACTAGCTCAATCTCTACGGAAAGATCTCTCTCCCCACGGAAATATTCTCTGAACGACTCAATCCTGGTGAAATTTCACCCTGGAAAGTTACAATTAACATCTCCACGCGTAAAATTGAGTCGGTAAAGAGAAAGAAAGACATATAAAGAAATTTCGTATACGAATTCTGGCGAAATCCCCCTGTATCATATTTCCCTGAAAATTTCACTTATTGAAAACTTCCCTATTACTGGAAATTCTTTCCATAAAAAATCTCCCAGCAGAAAACTTTTCCTTCCCTCCCCACCCGAAAAATGTATGCATACTTTTCAATAACAAATCCTATACGTAAACAATAAGCAAATTTTATAACTCAAAGACCTTTACCTAGGGGCTGTGGGGTCATGTTATATTCAAAGACATAGTTATTGGGCCTTTTTCCTATGCTGAACAGAACAGCTTTCTCAAAATTTTTATCAGACAATGTTGGGATAAAATGTGGCGTAGGAAGGGGCCTAGTTGCGCACCAATTTTTGATTACTTAAAAAACGCTAGAGCTTTCAACTTCCGTTAGAATGACCCCTCTCACGACAATCCGGGCCCATTGGATCAATACGGTCACCTCTGGGAAAAGACAAGAAATAAACATGCATCCGTGATATTTCTTCTTGCAAAACTCATAAAATTCCACATTTTCAGAGATTTAAAACCTCTACATTAGGGTTCTCTGATATGAGAAATGTCAGGGTGTGATTTTCATTATGATTCTATGACTTTCAATGGGGCGTTTTCCCCTTTTTCCAAAAATAAGGCAAATATTCTCAGGTTTGTAACTTCTGATTGGTATAACTAAATTTGATGAAACGTATATATTTGAAATCAGCATAAAAATCTGATTCTTTATCACAAAAATTTTTTGCCAGAAGGCAGATCACGGATGCGTGTTTATTTTTTTTTTTTCTTTTTCCCAGGGGTGATCGTATCGACCCAGTTGTCCTAGGATGTTGCGAGAGGGCTCATTCTAACGGAAATGAAAAGTTCTAGTGCCCTTTTTACGTGACCAAAAATTGGAGGGCACCTAGGCCCCCTCCCACGCTAATTATTTTTCCAAAGTCAACGGATCAAAATTCTGAGATAGCCATTATATTCAGCGTAGTCGAAAAACCTTATAACTGTGTTTTTGGGGACGACTTACTCCCCCACAGTCCCCGTGGGAGGGACTACAAGTTACAAACTTTGACCAATGCTTACATATAGTAATGGTTATTGGGAAGGGTGCAGGCGTTTTCAGTAGGATTTTTTGGTTGGGGGAGGGGTTGAGAATAGTGGGACAGGCTGGGGGAGCTTTCCGTCGAGGAATTTGTCATGGTGGAAGAAAATTTCCATGAAGGGAGCGCAGTATTTACTAGCATTATTTAAAAAAAAAACTATGAAAAAAGAAATATGAAAAAGTTTTTTTCAGCTGGAAGTAAAAAGCAGCATTGAAACTTAAAACGAACAGAAATTATTACCCATATGAGGGGATCACCTCCTCCTATTACCCCGCTCTTTACGCTAAAGTATATTTAGTAATTTCAACTATTTATTTTACGGCTTTGGTGATTCGGGGGTCATTCTTAATGAATTGGGACAAAATTTAAGCTTTAGTGTAAAGAGCAAGGTACTGACGAGGGGGCGAACCCCCTCATATATGTAATAAAAACATGAGAATACAAAACTTCTTTACGTAAGCTAATTTATAAGTTACGTATATCTTTTACTAAAAAAAAGATTCGTAAAACATTAAAAGTTCTAGTTGCCTTTATCTTAATTAACCGAAAAATCGGAGGGCAACTAGGCTTCCTCCCCCGCTCTTTTTTCTCGAAATCATTCGATCAAAATTATGAGAAAGCCATTTAGCAAAAAAAAATAA
This sequence comes from Artemia franciscana, assembly GCF_032884065.1. Taxonomy (NCBI): domain Eukaryota; kingdom Metazoa; phylum Arthropoda; class Branchiopoda; order Anostraca; family Artemiidae; genus Artemia; species Artemia franciscana. The sequence continues at coordinate 741,950 of NC_088870.1, read as the reverse complement.
TAAATATGCAAATTTCGTTTTAATTATTCCTCTGCGGAGAGCCAAAATCAAAACATGCATTGATTGAAAAACGTTCAGAAATTAAATAAAAAAAACAAGTTTTTTTAACTGAAAGTAAGGAGCAAAATTAAAACTTAAAACGAACATAAATTACTTCGTATATGAAAGGGGCTGCTTCCTCACCAACGCCCCGCTCTTTACGCTAAAGTTTTTTACTATTTTAAAAAGGAGAGTTGAGAGAAAGAGTCAAACTTTAGCGTCGAGAGCGGGGCGTTGGTGAGGAAGCAGCCCCTTTCATATACGAAGTTTTTTTTTATTTAATTAGGGAAAGGAAGAATGTTTGATTCTGTGTGTGTTCGAAAAAAATATGAATATTAAAGGGAAACATCGGGGAATGCTGAGTGGCATATTTAACTGAGTAAAAATAAATGCTAAGAGTATACTGTGTGAATACAGGCTGTCAAAAGGCCGTATCAGCAATATTTCGAGAACAGCTGAGTGTATTAAGTTCAAATTTCAGGGCATGTTGAGGGGGGTGTTGAAAAAGGGTCGGAGGGCAACCAGTTTCCCTCCCATGCCCATCTGAGCTGTAATCTTTCCAAAAGGATAAAAATTTGAATAGCCATCTTGTTCACAATAGCCAAAAAGTCAAATAACTAGGCTTCCAGAGGATGACAGAACCCCCAATAGCCCTCAAGGTAAATGGTGTATATAATGTAAATTGCTCGTTGTTTTTGTATAAGGTTGATTATTGGAAAAAGGGTATGTCTGATCCTGAGTCTCCAAATAGACTAAGGGTCTATTTAAACAATTTAAACAAAATCATTTCACATTAAAAAAAAATATATCAAACAAAATCAAAACACGTTATATGCAGAATAGCTCTCGAAAGCATACAATAGCAATATCTAAGGAATGGATAAGCATATTAAGCTGGAACTCAAAAATAATGCTGATAGGGATAAGGAAGTTGAAAAAGGAACGAAGGGCAACTGTCCCCCTACTCCTGTCCTTTCAGACACTCCTCTTTACAGTGATAGAAATCTTAAAAAGCAATTTTATTCAAAATAGTCACAAAGTCTAATTGCTATGCCTCCGGGGATTAAATTCAATGCTCAAGTTAAACTTAAAACGGATAAGAATTACTGCAAAAGGGAGTTTGGCTACTGCCCTTTCCCCTTTCCCTACCGGAAAAAATCTAAAACTTGTTACGTCATTTGCACTTTACTGAAAACAAAACATTTTACAAATATTTTCTTTTATATTTACAACATTGGAAAATAAAAATTGGAATTGCAGTGAAATAAAATTTTGAATTGATTAATTTCCAAGAATTAAAATTATTATATATAAAATGTTCAGTGTTTTCATTGGTTTTTCCCAGTCACCATGACTATTATAGTGATTTCATATTTATTTGTCGTTGATGTTTTGAAAAAACAAAAATATAATGTTCAAAATATGTACAGTTTTCAATATAAAGACTGTTTGAACATTGAAAAGTAAAAATAGAAATTATAGTGAAATACAATTAATTAACGAGTTTCTAGAAATTAAAACTCTCACATATAAAATATGAAATTTATTTCCATTAGCTCTTTTCAGTAATCTTGATTATTATAGTGACTTTACATTTGCTTCTCGTCAACGTTTAGAAAAACAAAAGTATATTGTTCAAGATAAATACAGTTTTCAATATCAATCAATCAGTATTTATTAATTCAAATTAAAAATATACAAAAACAATATTATGCCCCAATAGAGAGCAGAGCTCGTAAGGCTGGGTCAGTACAAATGCATAGAAAAAAACACAACGTCTCGTCATACTAATAATTCCAAGAAGAAAAAAAAACTAAAACAAAAAAACATACAAGGTAGGAGATAACAGAGAAGGCCACCCCAGCGTGAGAACACCACAGCAAAATACATACTAAAATCTATTATTAATCGGTGTCGACATCCATGCAAAGGACTATCTTTGAAATATGTTTTTTGAAACAAAATCGACTCGTGAAACTTCGGGACATTTCTACTAAGTTAAGTTTATTTACAATATGAGGAATCTGGTATCTGATTGAAAATATAGCTCTTTCTGATTTGAGTGGCGGAAGGCGATACTTCCTGAAGCGGATGCAGTGGACAGGAGAAGTGGGAGTCTCAATTATACCCAAATCACGGAAATAATTTGTTGAGGATTGGACATCATAATACCACATTGCTGTATACACGTCCTTAAGTTGTTTGAGATTAAGTATATTGAAAAAAATATATAAAGTTTGAGTTTCTGACAGATTTTTAAGTCTCGCAGGGCGATGAACAAAAGTACCCGGAATTCTAATTGCCTTATTTTGAATTATCTGAAGAGGTTGCAGACGGACCATAAATGTGTTGAGATAAACTATGGGGCAATAATTAAGATATGATTCAATTAGAGAATGGTATGAAATTTTAAGGATGGAAAAAGCAAACACCTGTTTCATTCTATGAAGACAACCTAAATGATGGGCAAGTTTCAATCTCAAATAATCAGAACGCTTACGGAAAGATAAAGGCTCATCGAGAATAATCCCAAGGTAACGAAATGAATTTACTCTTTTTGTCCTACTTTCATTTACAATTAACTCATCTATGGTAATTTTATTTCTCGCCCGCTGTGACCACCCAAAAATCATGAATTCAGTTTTAGAAAAGTTCGGAGCTAGGCAGTTACACGAGAACCATTTATTCAAAGATTTCATTGCTGTCACCATTTTCTCAACAAACAATAATGGGGTTTTAGCTTTTACCGTCACAGCCGTATCATCTGCAAAAATTACTGCTAAGCTATTGGGTAAACACCTTGGGAGGTCATTTATATAGATCAGAAATAGCAATGGCCCCAATACTCAACCCTGGGGACTCCAATATCATTAATAAAGATATGGCTTGATAGATGTCCATTTATTTCTACCTGAATTTTTCGATCATGCAGGTAAGATTTTATTAAATCTAGGCCTTTACCTCTAATACCTATGTTATTAATTTTTTCCATCAAGATTTCATGATTTAGCGTATCAAATGCCTTCTTTATATCATAGAAGAGAGCAGACACATAATTATCATCATTTAGTGAATCACTAATTTCTATGATTAGCGCAGCAATAGCTTGTTCAGTGGAGTAACCCGACCTGAATCCAAACTGAATTTTAGTAAATAAATTCCTTTTATAAAAATACGATACAATTCTTTTTTGAATAATAATTCTAGAACCTTAGATATTGGAGAAAGAATAGCTATTGGGCGATAGTTGCCTAAATCTGTGTTATCACCGTTCTTATGAATTGAAATAACTCGTACAGATTTCCATACTTCTGGAAAGATCCCTGATGATATAGTTGAGTTTAAAATATGAAGCAATGGGATATGGATTACACAAGCAAGTTCTTTCAGAATATTTGTGGAGAGCCCATCTAGACCTAGGGAATTACCACGTTTTAAATTCGTAATTACTTTCTGGAATTCACCGAAAGTAACAGGGGCCAGGAACATACTAGAATTTTCGGATGACGGTAAATAATCTTTATATGAACCAAATAAAGATTCAGGGGATTCCAGATCAGCAGTAGTACTAAAATGGGAAAAGTAATTACAAAAATAATCTGCAACAACATCCTTCCCCTACAATTCAACACCATTTTTATTTATGATCAGGATGTGATGTCTTATATTGTTTCCAATTTTTTCCTTGATTAATTTCCATGTAGTCAGAGGTGAATCCGATTTTTTAATTGAATTTTCATAATAAATTTGTTCACTTGTTCTAAGAATTTTAACCAGCAAATTTTTATAATTTTTGAATCGCTGTACGTTATGAGCTGAAGGGTATTTCATTTTTATCTTATAGAGTCGATTTTTTTCCTTGATAGAATTTAAAAGCGATAAACTTATCCATGGTTTTTTGGGCGAGTTTCTTTTCCGGTATGTAGCTCTAAATGGGCAATGAAGATTCAGTTTTTCGTTCAGAATTCGGTAAAATACATCCAAGGATGTATTTGGATCATTTTCGTTAGTAACTTCACTCCAATCTGTATCGCTAAGATTAGATTTCAGTTCATTCATATTTACTTTTGAGAAATTTCTCCTTTTCACAGGGTTTTTTTAATTGGCTATCTTTTGCGCTCTGAAGTCAGACACTAAAATACAATTAACAGACGTATCTTCCATAACCACAAATGTAACCTCACAAGGATAAGGTACAAAAATTTTATCAATCAGAGAAAAAGAAGAATTTGTAATTCGTGTCAGAATAAAACATACTGGTTTCATACCATGTGAAAGGTTACATTCTAGAAACTAAAGGACATGTCGGTCAATCCTTTGCAGGCTTAATGGAAGGCATCCCATTAAGTCAACATTGAAGTCCCCAAGGATAAAAAAAAATGGCATTCGAAGATTTGATATCACGCTTAACATATTTTCAAATTTGTCAATAAAGTATGCTATACTAGATGAGGGAGGACGATGAATTACAGTAATTAAATTTTTTTCATTATTTGGTAAAAAAAACATTCAACAATACAGCTTTCAAAAACCATCTCAGTATTTGTATATAGAAATTCTTCTCTCAGTCGCGCCGGAATATACTTTTTAGCTAGTATTGCTAAACCACCTTGCTTTTTTTATTTCTGCTTACGTGAAAAAAATGGAAATCGCAGATATTAATTTTATTTGCCGAGTTTTCATCTAAAAATGTTTCACAAACCCCAAGAATAACCCGATTTAAATAAAAGTTTTCCATTGCACCTTGCCAACTCCTCCAATCACGACAGTTCCAAAAAGATATTCTCCTCATATTCTGGTTTTTATGAGCTATTTCACGAGAAAACAAATATTTATTTGGGGGGATTAAAATAGAGTCTAAAATTTCATTGTTATCACGGGCTAGGGGCGTTTGGAGTACATTACTAAAGAGGGCTGATTTTTTTTTCAAATTCTTCCATTTCATTCAAATTATCCCTTCGCGCGTCCAACCCAACCTTCAAACAAATCAAATACAGAAAATAACTGAAAAAGGAAAAAAAAAAATCACTTTTCCATAGAACTTCCAAATCCACCCCTATGAATATCAACTCTATGAGGGATATGCGCCAAAACTGAATCCATAAATTCTTATTTACTCTGTCAACAGTCAGTTTTAAAGGCTCAGTGTTTGGACACTGGCTTATACACAAAAGTGGCGGGATCGATTTCGTCACCCAAACATCACCACGATTAACTCTATCCATAATAAAAAGACTATTTCAATAAAATGACTAAAGTCATTAGGTGGCTTTGCTGATTCTTAGTACCAATGGTGAATTATAATTCTCTAATGTGAATGAGTAAAGTAACTTATTCTCAAATCATATTTTTAATGAGAAATTCTTCTCACTTGATTGTTTTTTATTAAACGGGCTTTAAATTTTCGTCTAATATGAGCCGTCTAGGTCTCAGCTACTGCTGAAACCATTAGAGAAAAAAAACCTCTCTCACAAACAATCTGAAACTACACATTGTAATTGTCATAGATCTGAATATATCTCACATTTTTATTGTTAACCCTCCCTCCATCCCCCCAAAAAAATCTTGTTTGTTCTTATCAGTTAAGATTTATAAAATGTCAAATATGCCCTTTGATTTTCAGTGTGACAATATTATTCGGAAAACGATCTTGCGTATTCACATCGGGGAAGACCAAAAAGCTGTTTTAATGGTATTTGAAACCATCAAATTGTATGGGTGGGGGGGGGTAGAAAGATTAGACTGAACCTTTGAATGTCAGGTAGATTATGCTATTGATATATTTGAAAGTGCTGCAGGCAGTTGTGAGAAGCAATTGCAGTGATTTTTTCACAACCCTTGTGAAGGTGTTAAAATAATAAAGATTTGATCATTTTGATTCCACGTCCAGGAGTCCTAATAAACGGGGGAAAAAGCTAAAAGTTGTTTGCGAAATTGAAATTATGGGAGGAACAATTATTGGTGTAACAGAGATCATGTTTTGTCATTTCTGTATGCTTATTCAGGCTATTTACAGTGATTGCATTGTTTTGGAAGGTATTAAGATGCGAGTTTTATTTATTTGTTTTTTTTTTGTATTTGTTTTGTCTTTTTCTTAAAATGTGGTGTTCAGGGCAATTTAACTTCCGCTTTTATCGCCATTTAAAAAGATTCGCGAATGTAGAATCTAAATATTTGGATTTTTATTATTTGAAGTTTGTTGTTTTTGTTTTGTTTTTTTCACTGTTTTAATCTAAATTAAGCTCGTTTTTTCAGTCTAGAATTATATAAAACGAAAATCAGTATGGGCTAAGAAATTGTTAAGTCATCTTATTAGGGTGTAAAAATGTGGCCCTGGATCAGTGCTCCTGTTCTCGAATTTTTCTGCTAGTTTCTGCTAGTTTTCTGCTAGTGTCTGCTAGTTTTTCAATGAAAGAAAATTGAAAGCTGTGAAGTCTCCCGAGACGAAATATAAATTGCAAACTTTCGTTAAAGTTTAAATTTCAAGGAAAGTTTGGAGAATCCATCTTCCTTCCGCCGAAATTTGGGATGCAGCCAATAAATTCGAGAAATGTGAAAGCACTGTGCCAGGGGCATCAAATGACCCTAACTTTCAACACTGCTCCCTCTCTAATTTTTTGGCGTACGGCACACGCTGGAATACGCGGGCTTTTAATGAAATTAATCTCTATATAAAGACTGACCTTTATTGCTTCTCATCTCCGTTTTACCATCTTATCGCCTGGCCGAGGAATATATGACGGAGGATTATACTGACTGAGGATCGAAACTGAAATATTTACGTTTTTTTTCTCTTTTCACTGGCTGTGGTTTAGCTTGTTTGTTTGTTTTTTGTTTTGTTTTTACCATTTTCCTTCGTTATTTTGTTTTACCATGCTTGTCAAGTGTGGTCCCAGAAGTATTTGGGGTAAATACTTAAGTATCTGGGACATATTTTTAGATAACTATTAATATAAATCAGATCCAAATAAATAAATGTGCAATAATCGTACCTCTAGTATTGAGTTGTCGCCACTGACTAGGAATCCAATAACTATAAAAATAAAAAGTGATACCATCTGAAGAAAGACACATGTTCTCAGCCGAAATGGAAGGCATATAAATGTTAGAAATGTTGTAAGATTTAACCGTATAACACTTCAAAAATGCGAAATAAGAGCAGATAGAAACAACCACCCAATTGCTTCTATGTATGATAAAACCCAAGCTGCTGAAGCAATGTAATTCCAATGATCGTCTTTCAGCTTCCTGCTGTAGCAGAGAAGCAGCAGAATAACAAGGGCACCGAAAGCACAGCTATACGGAATAGCTACCATGATACTGTTATTATAAACACAGCAAACAATTGTATGGATGGAGATCAATATATTGGCCCATATGAAGTAAAAAACATTATTCTGTTTATGTTTATTCGTATATGTGTTATACAGCTGTCCGAAAGCTTGGTCAATAAATGCTTTTTGCATGAACTTTGGGAGGAGTCTTGATGATCTTCTGTCATTTGGTTTCAAGCCAAACGTAGATTTAATCGAGCTACGTTTTCCGTCATTCTCACTTTTGGTGGTCATGTTCGTATTACTTAAATCACAACAAGTGGTAAACTAAATTCGGAGAAAAGACATTTGACTAGAAATTCTCTTTGAAGAGAGGTCAATTATGTACCTCTGCACACTCTCTTGGAACACTTCTAAGCTTTCTCAGGTGCTAATTTGTTAACGAAAGCTTGGAGGGACGATATATGCCCAATGAGAAAATATTTCATTAACCATTAGAAACGCTAACAAGAGTCATTAACGTTATTATGACATTGACATACCTGAACTATTTGTGATAATATTAATTGATAGGGAATAAATGCATAGGTTTGAAAAACTGCCATAACTTCCAACAGTGCTACCACAACTTTTTTTCAGGGGGGGGGGGTAAAAAGTACTACCGAGATTTAAACGGTAGTCTTTCTTGATTTGTTATTTTATTTTGAAATTACTAATTGCTTCCTAGGGGTGAAGGTACTTCTTCCCAAAGCTGCACCTATGATTAATTTCTTTCTAAAGGAAAATGCATTCCCTCTAATATGTATAAAATCGATCTTTAAAATTCTCAAACATTACTTCAGGGATGTGTAAAATACTTATTTAATCACTCAAGCTAGAACCGTGAAAATTAATCCAGAATAATTTCAGGAGCATGAGAACCGAAATTGAGCTATAAAAATTTGAAAAATGACAAAACAAAGCATAAGAACGAGAAACAGGGTGTCTTGATGACAAATGTCTGTTGGCCAAGACTCAAGCTTCCAACAAGAGAGAGCAGAGCGAGCGACGAGTGGTGAAGACAGTGCTGACGTGAGCAGACGGATGCAACGAACTGTCAGGTGAAGCCGCTTTTTGCACACTCCTAATGTGTAAGGCTTATGAGAAAAAAACATATATACTATCTTTGTAAGCGAGCAATAATTATGCATGTATTTGTTGTATTTATTTATTTGTTTTTTCTAGAAAATGGCTCCAAATTTTTTCAGTTAAATGTGTAATCCTGAGATTTTCTGGCAAAAAAAAATTATCTATATAGGTCAGAAGTTTGAGAAAATTTATTAAGAATTTTAATTTTTCAAAAAAAATTCATGACGTTGACGTCATATTTATGAATACATTCGAAAAGCATAGATACGTCACATTTGCCTTAGAAGTGGTTGTATCATTTTCAATGTCTATGATGCAGGCAAAATTACACTAGAAACAAATGATTGACAATTAGTCTATCACCCGACATAGCATACCGTATGTACGGTCAAATACAACTTGTTATTGATATATGTTTTATATTAGGTTTGTTTAAGCGGAAACTTTATGTAGAAGTTGCATTAATTTTATTATTAACGAACTAAACTTATCTGAATTGGAGTACTGAGTACCCCCACAAAAAAACAATGCAGCAAATACTCAAGAAAAAATTCAGTTAAAGTTAGCAGTATAATTTCGAAAGATGAAAACTTTAAACTACTTTTTGCTGTATCGATTCATAACACCTGAAAATATATCTAAAATTTAATTCATATCTGGCAGGATTCTGATTGTATATTTTAAGATGTTAATTACTATATGCACATACATTTCAATTTCATTCAAATTTCATTCACAATAACCAAATAAAATCAATAATCCCCGCAAAGGCTCTATGGCCTGTGAAGTAGGGGGATCATGAAACAAAAATTTATAAATTAAACAAATCCTACTTAAAACATCTACTCAAAAAAAGACAGGGAGATAGTTCATTTATATTTAAGCCGTCTACAACTCAAATCAGGCTCTAAGGGACCATTGTTGCCAATGCTGTGAGGGGTCCTAAACATACTTTCGCATAAAGAGCGAGGTATTCAGGAGGAGATATAAACACTTCGCTCTTTATGCTCAAGTATTTTTAGCAATTTCAACTATTTACTCTATGCCCTTTCTGATTCAGGGGTCATTCTTAAAGAATTGGGACAAAACTTAGGATTTAGTGTGAAGAGCAAGGTAATAACGAGGGGATAAACCCCCTCACATATATAATTAAAAACATAAGAATATAAAAGTTCGTTACGTAAGTTAATTCTTAAGTTACGTATATTTTTTACTAATAAAAACGTTCGTTAAAAATCAAAAGTTCTAGTTGCCTTTTTAAGTAAGTGAAAAATTGGAGGGCAACTAGGCCTCCTTCCCCACCTCTTATTTCTCAAAATCGTCTGATCAAAACTAAGAGAAAGCCATTTAGCGAAAAAAATAATTAATATGCAAATTTTATTTTAATAATTTATGTACGGAGAGCCAAAACCAAACATGTATTAATTCAAAAACGTTCAGAAATAAAAAAAAAAAACTAGTTTTACGCTAAAATTTGACTCTTTGTCACAATTCTACTTTTTAAAACAATTAATAATTTTAGCGTAAAGAGCGAGGGATTGCGGAGGGAAAAACCCATTTCATATACGGAGTAATTTCTGTTCGTTTTAAGTTTTAATGTCGCTCCTTACTTTCAGTTAAAAAAAAACTAGTTTTTTTTTCAATTCATACAAAAAGTACATCAAAAGAATAGCATTTACATGCTGATTTAAAATATATCAGTTTCATTAAGTTTAGTCTTACCCAACAAAGGTTACGAGCCTGAGAAAACTTGCCTTATTTAAGAAAATAGGGGGAAACACTCCCTAAAAGTCATAGAATCTTAAACGAAAATCGCACAATCAGATTCAGTGTATCAGAGAACCCTACTGTAGAAGTGTCAAGCTCTTATCTACAAAAATGTGGAATTTTGTATTTTTTGCCAGAAGAAAGATCACAGATACGTGTTTATTAGTGTTTTTTTTTCCAGGGGTTGTCCTATCGACCCAGTGGTCCTAGTATGTCGCAAGAGGGCTCATTCTAACGGAAATTAAAAGTTCTAGCGCCATTTTTAAGTGATCAAAAAAATTAGAGGGCACCTAGGCCCCCTGCCCCGCTCATTTTTTTCCAAAAGTCATCGGATCAGAACTTTGAGATAGCTATCCTGTTCGAATTTGTCGAGAACCTAATAGCTATGTCTTTGGGACGACTTAATCCCCCAGAGTCCCCGGGGGAAGGGCTGCAAGTTACAAACGTTGACCATTGTTTACATATAGTAATGGTTCTTATGAAGTGTACAGACGTTTCCCCTTGTGGTTGCGGGTGGGTAAGGAGGGGGTTACGTGGGAGGATCTTTCTATGGAGGAATTTATCATGGGGGAAGAGAATTCCCATGAAGGGGGCGCAGGATTTTCTTGCACTACATAAAAAAATATTGAGAAAATAAACATTAAAAAAATTCAACTGGAAGTAATCAGCAGCATTAAAACTTAAAACCAACATAAAATATTACGTATATAAGGGGGTTCGTCTCCTCAACAATACCTTGCTCTTTACGCTAAAGTGTTTTAGTTTTTTCAGTTATAACGAACTCCCTCATATACATATTAAAAACACATAAATATAGAAGTTTGTTACGTAAGTTAATTCGTAAGGTAGCCTACGTATGTTTATTACTAGCAAAAACGTTCGTAAAAAAAATAAAAAATCTAGTTGCATTTTTAAGTAGTCAAAAATTTGAGGGAACTAGGTCTCCTCCCCCACTATTTTTTTTATCAAGAATGTCCGATAAAAATTATGAGAAAGCCATTCAGTGAAAAAAAAAATCAATGTGCAAATTTTGTTTTTTTTTTATTCAGGTGCGGTGAGCCAAAATCAAAACATCCATTAATTCAAAAACGTTCAGAAATTAAATGAAAAAAAACAAGTTTTCCTAACTGCAAGTAAGGAGCGACATCAAAATTTAAAACGAACAGAAATTGTCCCGTATACGAAAGGGGTTGTCCCCTCCTCAACGCCTCACTCTTTACGCCAAAATTTTTTCATTGTTTTAAAACGTAGAGTTGTGACAAAGAGTCAAACTTTAGCGTAAAGAGGGAGGCGTTGAGGAGGGCACTGCCCCTTCCATATACGGGACAATTTCTGTTCGTTTTAAGTTTAAATGTTGCTCCCTACTTGCAGTTAAGAAACACTTTTTTTTATTTAATACAATATAGACTGGCTTACCACGTGGATCTTAACTAGCTTTGACGATTCTTTTTGGCCAGAGAGGACAATTGTTGTCTTAGTTGACTCCCAAAATTTCTATACTAATGCAGTCGCACCCTACCTTTGTCATAGCCTTACAGAATTGGGGTGAAGGCATAAGAAAAGATTTAGAAGAAATTGGAATTTCAAAAATTGGAATCTAGGGTAAACATTGGAACTAGGGTAAAGGAGGAGCATGGGTTCAAAACTGGTTGAAAGCAATGATTATGACCAGAAATAAAATAAACAGCAAAAGACTTATCTTTAAGAGAGGGCTGAGTCTCACGAGAGTATCCAAGTGGATTAAAACACGCCAATTTTAGATACTATTATCCAAAGCATATTGTTCACAGCGCTATACAATTTTAATCATTCAAAGTATCCATTTACCCATAGTAAATTGTTCACAGCGCTATACAGCACTGTACACAATTTCAATAGTTGGGTAATGAAATAAATATCCAAACAATAATCCTCAGTGAAAACTGGCCAAACAACATACTAATTTTGATCCATATAGGTCAAAGACTGAATCATGACTGAATCATACAATTGTCAGTTTGCTCATTTTGAAGTTTCAAACGATTCAGTCATGATTCAGTCTTTGACCTATATAGATCAAAATTCGTTTATATTGTTTGGTCAGTTTTCACTGAAGATTATTGTTTGGATATTTATTTCATTGTGCAACTATTGAAATTGTGTACAGTGTTGCAGGCCTATAGCGCTGTGAACAATTTACTTTGCATATAAGGGCTTTGAAGCTCTACAAAGGGGTTTTCTAATTGTTTTGCACTTAGGGAAGGAGGAAGATGCCTTAAAGGGTGCATTTTAATGCCAAAACATCCCAACTCTCCTTGAGCCATCAGACAAATAGAGAATTAGTTTTAAGGGAGGGACAGAGGGAAGGTGGAGATATAAATTGATATATAATCCCCAGGGCCACATACAAGACTTCCGTTTGTAGGGGAAAATTTTTTCGGTGTGAGTGGGTAGGTACAAAACACATGAAAAATGTGAGAGTAATATTTAACCCCTCTTGATTTCTGGGAATATTTCTGGTCTATATTATTAATTTGTAATTAAAGACTAACATTAAACCCTAAAATGAGCAGAATTTATTATATATAGGAGGGGGAGTGTCCCTTACTCATCCCCACCTTCAATCCATGGTTGCAGAAACTTTGGATTGTGCTCATTATGTTAGAAATTGAGAGTTCTTGTTCTTTTTTACATTTCGAAAGTGACTGAGGACAAGTCAGTATATTTTTTGTTTGGGGGGGGGGGGGGTACGAAGAATGCATCAAAAATGTGAAACTTATATCTAATCTCTCTTGATTTCTATATATATATATATATATATATATATATATATATATATATATATATATATATATATATATATATATATATATATATATATATATATATATATATATATATATATATATATATATATATATATATATATATATATTTAAAATATCGTTTTAAACCTCAAACTGACAATGGCAAGATTCAGTCATGATTCAGTCTTTGACCTATATGGACCAAAATTAGTTTATATTATTTGGCCAGTTTTCACTGAGGATTATTGTTTGGATATTTATTTCATTACGCAACTATTGAAATTGTGTAAAGTGGTGTATAGCGCTGTGAACAATTTACTTTGGGTAAATGGATACTTTGAATGATTGAAATTGTGTACAATATTGTATAGCGCTGTGAACAATATGCTTCGGATAGTAGTATCTAAAACTGGTGTTTTTAATCCACTCGGATACTCTCGTGACGCTTAGCCCTCACTTAAAGATAAGTCTTTTGCTGTTTATTTTATTTCTGGTCTTAATCATTGCTTTCAACCAGTTTTCAACCCATGCTCCTCCTTTACCCTAGTTCCAATTTTTACCCTAGATTCCAATTTTTGAAATTCCAATTTCTTCTAAATCTTTTCTTATGCCTTCACCCCAATTCTCTAAGGTTATGACAAAGGTAGGGTGCGCTTGCAGTAGTATAGAAATTTTGAGAGTCTACTAAGACAATGATTATCCTCTCTGGCCAGTAAGAATCGCCAAAGGTAGCAAAGATCCACGTAGTAGCCGGTCTATATTGTATTAAATTTTTAAAAAAATAGTTTTTTTTAACTGCAAGTAGAGAGCGAGATTAAAACTTAAAACGAACAGAAATTATTCCGTATATAAAAGGGGTTGTCCCCTTCTCAACGCCTCGCTCTTTACGCTAAAGTGTGACTCTTTGTCACAGCTCTGCTTTTTGAAACAATGAAAAAACTTTGGCGTAAAAAGCGAGGCGTTGAGGAGGGCACTGCCCCTTCCGTATACGGGACAATTTCTGTTCGTTTTAAGTTTTAACGTCGCTCGTTACTTGCAGTTAGAAAAACTTGTTTTTTATTTAATCAATAAATAAGTTAAACCAAAAACGAACATGAATTACAATAAATAACCGACACGCACTCAAAACAAGCGAAAATTGATATGAGTAGAACTTACAATCCCTTTCCCCCGCCTTCTAAAGACCAGAACACAATTTGTACTTTACTGCAAACAAAATTAATTTTAAATGTTTTCTCACTTTTTTTACTTTTAAGAAGGATTAAGACTTTTTTCTCGTTTTAAGTTTGAATAGGCTATCTATTTAATTTCTGCTCGTTTTTGGCTTAATTTATTTATTAAGGGTGATTTGCGGTAGTTTTACGCTTAGAAGATAAGAAGATAAACTTCTTGGATATAAAAACACTTTCGTCCATAAAAACAAACAACAAAAATTTGTCGGTTCCCAAAGCCAACTATCCTTTCAAAGGAAAGCTAAAATTTATTAACCTTCTTAGTGCCACATGTTTTTAGCTTAATTTTGAGGACTTTTTGCCGATTTTTTCCTTTTTCTTTTTCATTAATTTGCCATCTAATACTACCATAAATTGCAGAAGCTCAGGAAGTCTTATAAACAAAAATGGATTCAAGGAGTTTTTTCTAAGTTTTCAAGATACTTACGGTGTGTATATTCCTCTCCCTTTCCTTAGCCATTCTCAACGAAACTAAAACAAAACTCAAATTAAATTCCTAAATATTTTGAAAACCCTATTTTCCGCGGGGAGGCGGGGGGTGGTTATTTTTCGGGTGATGCATTTTCTGCTCTGGGATATTTTCTGCGGTTTTTTTCGCGGGATCTGTAATCTTCCTTCTGGATTTTTTTTTCTCCAAATTTTGCTGATTGGATCTTAAACCTCTACGGAAGGGTTCTCTTATACGACGAATCTAATGAAGCAATTTTCACTAAGATCACTTACTTTTTAAGGGGATGGGGGTACTATTTTCTTTTGAAATATAAGTACAATTTTCTCAGATCAGTTACTTTTGATACTTAATAACAATATGAATAAGTTAATTATATTTAGAATCAGTATAAACAGCCAATTCCGCTTATGTGTTTATTGTCAACAAATTCCTTCTTTTTCGGTGAATAATCCCAGAGTCACTCCTTACTTACCCTTCCTTATAACAGATTATATGATAAGATCCTCTTTTGGTAAAAATTTTATTTGAGCCTATTCATAATTTTCAGTTATATTTGACTACTATAAGAACGAAAATCAATTTGACTTCTGAATTTTAAATTTCGATTTTCTTTCGCTATTCTGTATTTATTTATTTTTTCAAATGTCTTACGACATAAGTAATTTCAATTTGATGGGGAGAATTCTCCTATTAGGAAAGGGATATACTTCACATGACCATCGTAAATATCAAAACGTGGTATCCTTGCAAGCAGGGCAAGTTATGAGCACGGACCCTCAGAAGTGTGAAGATCTTGCCAAAGCCCTACATTAGTACTTTTGACGTTAGGGCTTTTGAGATTCTAGAAGTATCCCCTTGGAAGCCATTTTTTTGTACAATATTTTGCTGAGAGATGCAGGGGTTTCGATAATCTTTTGCCGAGGAAGTAAATTAATTGAGGGTTGGGGGTGGGGGTATTTGAAGCTCCAAACTGTATTATCCTTCAGTATCTATTCTACTTAGTCCCGAGGACAAAAATGTTCAAACTGTGGAATAAATTTAGGAAGGAAGAAATTTATATGTCGCAAAGAGAGGGGTAGGGGATTGCAGCTCCAGAAAAACAGCGGATTTTCTAGGCTTGTTACTATCCTTCATTTTAATTTGTAGCGTAAATCGTAAAAAAAAAGAATAGCGTGAGAAAATTTGCCTTATTTTTGAAAAAAGGGGCAAACACCCCATAAAAGTCAAAGAATCTTAATGAATATCATCTCATCATATTTAGCTTATCAGAGAACGCTACTGTTACATAATAGGATCTTTCCATGGGGTAATGGAATTTTCTATGAAGGGGGCACCGGATTTCCCAGAATTATTTTAAAAATGATTAGAAATTAAATTTTCAAGATGTTTTTTCAGCTGAAAGTAAAGAGCAGCATTAAAACTTAAAACGAACGGAAATTATTACGTATGTAAGGGGGTTAGCCCCCTTGTCAATAACTCGCTCTTTACGCTAAAGTTTTAGTTTTTTCAAAAGAGATATTTATTCTAATTAAACGGCCTTTGTGATTTAGGGGCCATTCTTAAAGAATTAGAACAAACTTCGAATTTTAGTGTAAAAAGCGAGGTATTGACAAGGAAGCGAAGCCCCAAACATAGGTAATAATTTTTATTCGACTATGCTTTAATATTGCTCCTTACTTTCAGTTGAAAAAAGTTTTTTTTTTCAGAATCAATATTATGTATAACATTTAAAATGAATATGAAAAAACTGCATATTTCTATCCTTTCGCTTTCTATCTGGTCCATAGCGAAAAGAAGCTTCAAAATGTATCAGGCCTCTAGGAACTTATAGAAAATAAATAACTTAAATCATCGAACGGGGAGATACTGTAAGTTAAACTTTACTCGCACTATAGATGGACTTATCTCTTCGCCGTGAATATTCGCCGTTTCAATTTTGCTGAGTTTTTTTCCATTTTATATGCAAATTTAATCACTCTTTTTATGTGACAATTTTCCTATTTGTTCATAAGAATATGCTATTTACTAAGAGAACGTGTCTTAAATACATTCCCTTGCCCTCCGCCCACCACTGATATTGTTGTCAGATTCCCTTCCGGGAGACTTTTTTTGTGGGCGCCTTGTCTTGTGAAGAACTAAACATTCGCCAGGACTGTACAAATCAGGAATTAACGAAGATTATGTGGTTTCAAACTATAACTCAAAAAGCGAACTCATCATGTAGAATTTATTATAGATAACTTTGCTTTTTCAGCCTAAATTAAATTAAAAACACAAGTTTTCAACTGAAAGTAAGGAGCAATATTAAAATTAAATACGAAAAGAACTTATTACGTATATTAGGTAGATTGCTCCTCCTTAACTCCTTGCCCTTAAAGCTAAAGTTTCTTAGTAGGCCTACTTCAAAAAAAAGCTTCTTGTTGTTCTAATTAAACTACACAGTGTTTCAGGAGTCGTTATTAAATAATTGATAGTTCAAACTTTAGCGTAAAGAGTGAGGTGTTTCCCCTTACTTTCAGTTGAAAAAACTTGTTTAATTAATTTGGATCGTTTTTTAAACAATTCTAGGAAACAAGGCTACATCTCCACGGAAAAGTGTCTCCTCCCCACGGATTTATTCGGGTAGGCTAATGTTAGTATTAACAAATATAAAAAAAAATTTACCTCTACAGTTAAAATTGCATCCCGAGTTCTAATATAATATTCATTTGCATCAAAAATTAATTTTACCCCCGCCCCTATATACTAACTCGGGGAATTTTCCAATACAGGGTATATATTTGCATGTTGGAGGGAAGGGGGTAAAGTTCTTTTCCAATGCAAATGAATTTTAAATTTTAATTTAGGATGCAACTCTGACAATAGAAGGAAGTTTTAACCTTACCCCCCCAACCCCTAATGTACAAATATATAGCCTGAATTGTTGTATAAAGGGATGGAGATAAAGTCCTTTGCCGACGCAAATGAATGTTAAATGTGGATTCAAGACGCATGTCTGAATAAAGAGGTAAATGTATTTCTTAGCTACCTAAATGGTCCATTAATAAAAACATTACCCAATTAGTCGGCAAAGAAAAATCAAGACAAAAGAAGAATTTAGTATAGGAATTCTGCCGAATTCTCCCAGTGTAAAATTGCCCCTGGAAACTTCCCTCCCCATGGAAAAATATCTTACTGGAAAATCCCTCCATCAGAAAATTCTCCCCCCTCCCCTGCTCGAAAATTATGTGAATACTTCCCAATAATAATCTCTATACGTCAACAATGGGCAAAGCTGTAACTTCAAGACATTTCCCAAGGGGATGTGGGGCTCATGATATCTCCAAAAGCATAGTTATTTTGCCTTTCAACTATGTTGAACAAAATGACTATCTCAAATTTTTTATCAGATGAGAGGGGGGGGTCTAGCTGCCCCTCAATCTTTTTGGTCACTTAAAAAGGACAGTAAAACTTTTAATTTTTGTTCAAATGAGCCCTCTTTCGTTATTCTAGGACCATTGGGTCGATACAATCACCCCTAGAAAAAAGAAATAACAAATAAACACGCATCCGTGATCTTTCTTCTGGCAAAAAATACAAAATTCCACATTTGTGCAAAAAGGAGCCTATGAGTTTCGGTTACTATTGAGCCGGGTTGATCCTTGCTTACAGTTCGTTACCACGAACTATTTGATATGACATTAGTCCAAAAGCTTACCGAAATCCTTTAATCAAAGGTCAAGAATTGCAATTTCAATTAGCTTATATAAAGTTATTCACTTTGTCTTGGCTATGACAAAACTGGAAAAGAAACCCAAAAATATCGAATTTGTCAACTTCACCGAAAATTAGTTTAATATACACAGCTATTTCACTATTGGGTAGTCCCTTCCTATTTACTTTAATTTAACAAAATAGGTCACAACTTATTTAAATTTATTCTGAACTCATACTCATATATAATTACGTCAAATCCAAAGTTAGGTTACAAAGTTAGAGAGGCCGGTGTTTACCCCCCCCCCTCCTAAAAGAAATGAAATACCACCACCGAAAACACCCCCCCCCCCCGTCTTTGCGGAAAAAAGCCCCGTCAAATTCCCTTCGGTAGCTGATTCGTCTCAAAATCCCTTTGGATTGATAAAAAAAAGGACTAATTCTAAATTTATGGTTAACGTAATGAAGACCCTACGAAACTTCTGTAACCATGAGAAGGGGAAGAGGAAGAGGCAGTCCCTCTCCTACTCAAAATAAATTTTACCCATTTTTTGTAGAATAGAATAGAATATGATTTATTGGCTAAAATAGCTCACAAGCTAACATAAGCACGTCAAAACAGTTACAATGATAAAACAGATTAGGGGATAAACATAAAATAAAAAGTTAAATCAATTGTTAAAATGTGAATTGGGGTTTAGTGATGCTCTTTACTTTCATATTAACAGTGTAGACCAGAAATGATTCAGAAATAAAGATGGATTCAATATCAACTTCATATTTTCGATACGTTTTTTTTTCACCCCCTCTTCGCGATTCAAACAACCCTCAAAATAAAACTCATTCTTATGGCTTTGTGGATTATATATAAATTTCAGCTCTCACCCTTCCCTCATCTGTCCCTTAGAGCTAATTCTGTATTTACCAGAAAGCTTAATGAGAGGTTCTATAATTTGACATTAAAATACTTCCTTTGAGGCATCCCCCTCCCTAACTTCATAACAGCCAGAAAATCTCATTTTGAGGATTTAAAGCCCTTATATCAAATGTTAGGAATTAGAAAACAGTAGGAAAAATTAACTAAAACAGTGGAATTTGTTTAGACCTTAAAAGCATAACGGCTATATATCTAAAATCCGCTCACAGCAAACTGCATATGTAAATTAAACAAAATTTGCAATAAAATGAGATGTTTAAAACTGAAATTTAAAAACTACAACAGTCCCAAACAACTATAAGTTTTGAAGCTAACATCTGCAAAATATATTACTCCTGCTGTTACTTTTGAACTAAACCAAAATGGTGTATAGCAGTTAAATCCAAATTTTCAAAACAGCTTTGTTGAAAAAATTTAGGAACAAAATAGTGTATTCGGTTTTATTTTTCAGGGAAAGTTGAGGGGGTACAAAACAAAATCAAAACATATAATGTGTATCCATTTTGTCAAAAGGGCGCATATTTTTTTAAAATGTGGAAAAAATTGCTGATCGTATGAATAGTAAGCAAAAATCTGGATTTTTATAGAGACCGAAAAATAATAAAAAACAAGTTAATTAGAAAAACTAAGTTTTTTCAACTGAAAGTAAGGAGAAACATTAAAACTTAAAACGAACAAAAATTATTACATATATGATGGGGTTTTCTCAGGCACGTACGCAGGAATTTTTCGTGGGGGGGGGGGCTAAAACCTTCGAAACAGCAGATATAAAGTAGCACCTTTTTTATTTAGTAACTAAATAAGTGCAAAAAGCACGCATATCGGAAAATACAGATTAACCTTAATCTGTAGTATTGTAGCGGATGGGAGGAAGAAGACTAGAGCCTCAAAACTACGTTTTAGGCTCAGGTTATATTTCTATCGATTGAGAACCAGTGATTAATCTGTTATATCCCACTGAAAGGGAAATTTTAGGGTTAACAGTGCAATATGGGTGCTGTGGGGGGGGGGTAGTTCTTCTATTGCGAAAACGTCGATTTTAACAAAAAAGATAGTTTCCAAAATTGATCCATTAAAAGCTGTACTTTATCCTGAAAAGGGGGGATAAACGCCCTAATATTAAGGACAATTCTATTTTGCTGTGGAAAGCAAACTCTCTTTGCAAAAAAAATAACAGTAAAATCGCTAATTACTTCGAAAAGGGTAAAAAGTTAGACAGAAAATGGGTTAATAATTGGGCACTGACTTGACCGGATAAATCCATGCTGTAAAATCCCCAAAAAAGGCTTCACACATGTATCTAGGTTCTTATTAAATGTCCTACTTTTGCCAGAAATCCCAAGAAACCATGGTGAAATTAAACGAATCACAAAATTTCGGAGGGCCCGGCCCGAGCCCCCCCCCCTGCGTACGTGCCAGGGTTTGCCCCTTTACCTACCTCGGTCTCTATGCCAGAGTTCAAATTTTGTTCCAATTCTTTAAGAATAACCGCTGAAACACAAATGCCGTTTAATTAGAATAAATAGCTCTTTTTAAAGTACTAATAGTAATTTAGGGTACAGAGCGAGATATTGAGAAGGGGGTGGATCCTCTCATATACGTAATAATTTCTGTTCGATTTAAGTTTGAATGTTCGATTTAAGTTTTAATGTTGCTCCTTACTTTCAGCTAAAAAACTTGTTTTTTCTGATCGTTTCTTAAATAATGTTGGGACCCCCCCCCTACAATGGACATCTTTCTTCCCCATGCAGAATTAGTTCGTGGAAAGATTCTCCCAGGTAACCGCCTCCCGGACCCCGGCCCAACAGAAAAAATCAGCCGTGAAAACTTCTGTATACATCCCGATAACCATGATTACTGTATGTTAACAATAAGCAAAGTTCATAGCTTGAAACCCTTCCCCCGGGAGCTGTGGAGGATTAAGTCGTCCTCAAAGACATAGCTATTAGACTTTTAGACTATGTGGAAGAAAATAGCTATCCCAAAATTATCATCCGGTGACTTTGGCAAAAAAATGAGCGTGAGAGGGGCCCTCCAATTTTTTTATTCACTTTAATTTTTCTTCGATTAAGCCCTCTCGTAATATTCTAGAACCAGTGGGTCAATACCCTTACCTCTGGGCACAAATAAACACGCATCCGCAATTTTTACAAGGTGAACAAGATTCATGAACATATTTTTTTTAAATTTTTTTTTATTATAATTATATATATATATATATATATATATATATATATATATATATATATATATATATATATATATATATATGATTTTATATATGATTTATAGTAAATCATTTTTTCTTTTTTTTTTTTTAACAGATTCATGAAGGAAGCGTAAATCATTCCAACTAAGCACATAAATAATAGTACTATTTTACAGGGAAATACCACAATTATTAATATTTTTGCTTCATGAAGGTTCATGATTTGCTTCATGAAGGAAGCGTAAATCATTCAACTAGGCACATAAATAATAGTACTATTTTACAGGGAAATACCACAATTATAAATATTTTTGCTTAATTTCTTTTTTCAAATTCCGACAATAAAGGAAAAGTTTAATTTGAAAAAGTTCCGACTGTTTTTGTTTGTATTGTTTTCTTTTTTTAACAATACAACAGATCAATCGCAATCTTTGCAAAAGCAAAAAAGGAGAAACATAGATTACCTAGAAATGACTCGCTCGCTTCTGAGCAGAAATTGTTCGCTCAGGTAGAGCGGTTCCCTGAATATACGCTAAAAGTTAGTACGTTATACGCTAAAAAGCTAAAGTTATACGCTTATATAAAATATAATCATCTTGGTCTTGTTAGAATAAGGAAACGAGTTTGTTAAAGAATATTATTTTACTTTGAATAAAAAGAAATCATAATAAAAACATAAAAAGAAAAAAAAGATGCCAACAGCACCCGGTGTTCCCAGGCGGTCACCCATCCAAGTACTGACTGCGCCCGACGTTGTGTGACTTCCAGGATCTGACGAGACTGGGTACTTTCAACGTGGTATGGCCGTTGGCTGAAAGATTTTGTAACAAAATGAATGTTGATCCACAAACTGAAAAGAAACAAAATGCCTAATTTTAGAGGCCTAATTAGGCATTTTGTTTCTGATGAATGTTGATCCACAAACTGAAAAGAAACAAAATGCCTAATTTTAGAGGCCTAATTAGGCATTTTGTTTCTTTTCAGTTTGTAAAGCTTGAAATATTTATTCATGTTTTGTTGGGGTATAATTTAATGATTTTCAAGGAAAATGTTTCCCCCGCCTCTAGTCAATTCTTACGCGTTGTTACTAGGTAGGCATATGTGAAAGTTTTCCTTTTCACATTCAGTATCCTAAATTTCATAGCTTTGTCCTTTCCAGATGGTCACATGCTATAGAGCAATTCAATTAATTTGTAGCCCTTAAAAGGGCTGTAGGTTAATTTGGGGGTTGGGCCTGGAGCTAGAAAATTAGATTCATTTAAGCCTTTGCCGGTTTTTCAGTCTTCTTTGGTAGAAGGACTGCTTGAATATTGGGCAAAACGCCTCCTTGGGCAATGGTTACCCCGACAGAAGCTTGTTGAGTTCTTCATCGTTTCTAATGGCAAGCTGAAGGTGACGAGGAATGATACGAGTTTTTTTGTTATCTCGTGCAGCATTACCAGCAAGCTCAAGGACCTCGGCAGCCAAATACTCCATCACCGCTGCAAGGTAAACGGGTGCGCCTGCACCAACTCGCTCCGCATAGTTGCCCTTTCTCAGAAGGCGGTGGATCCTTCCCACTGGGAATTGGAGACCTGCCCTGTTTGAACGGGACTTTGCCTTTCCCTTCACTTTTCCACCCTTTCCTCTTCCTGACATGGTTTCTAGGTTACGAAATTCCTTGAGATTCTTTAATCACGAACATATTGAAAATGATGTCTGTTTTTGAATGTGCAAACAATTTATACTCCAGCCAGCGAACTGAGTTCCTCTGAGAAAAGAATTGCGCGCGAACTGTAGTTGGTATATAACCGGGTCGAGTTTTGAAAACGCTATTCATTTGATTATTGGATTCTGTTAAAGAATCTATTAACAATGGCTCCGAAAACTTCAGGAAAAGCAGCAAAGAAAGCTGGTAAGGCGCAGAAAAACATTAGTAAAACTGATAAGAAAAGGAAACGAAAGAGGAAGGAAAGCTACGCCATTTACATTTACAAAGTTCTCAAGCAAGTGCATCCCGACACTGGTGTTTCTAGCAAGGCAATGAGCATCATGAATAGGTTTGTCAACGATATCTTTGAAAGGATTGCTGCGGAAGCCTCTCGTCTAGCTCACTACAACAAGAGGTCCACCATCACTATCAGAGAGGTTCAAACTGCTGTGAGGCTGCTCCTACCCGGAGAACTTGCCAAGCATGCTGTTAGTGAAGGCACTAAAGCTGTAACAAAATACACAAGCTCCAAATAAGAGGTGTTTTCCCTGTCTATTAGCGCCCAATCAGCCGGGCCCTCCCAAACAGCCCTTTTAAGGGCTACCACCTTATTCTAAATGCTCTGCTCTCAAATTGCTTTTACTGTTGATTTTCGCTTTGATTTGCGAAATTTCAGGTAAACAAGAATCCATACTAAAACCCTAATACGAAAAAAAAAAAAAAAGTCCCCTGTTTCAAAGACAACGCTCAATTTGCTTTTTGTATACAAAGTAATATATTATCGACGTAATAGTCAAAGAGAATTCGAAAACGGGGCCTCTGTCTTTTTCATGACATTCCATCAAAAGCATTTTCATAGGCTTGTTGGGTCCCATTGGGAGCTATTCATTTTTTTGGATTTATTAGGCTGGCCTAAATTGGCATTTTGACGTGTTTCCTTTTCATTAGATGTTTCGGATCAACAGGCCCTTGACTCATACCTTTTTTGTCACGGAACACTAGGCTGTTTAACGCTATTTTGCGTGTTTGTTTAAACCATCTAGTGGCCCTTAAAAGGGCCGTTGGTTAAGATGCAATTGCATAGAAATTAGGGTACTTAAGCTCTCTCGCCACGGATACGACGGGCAAGTTGAATATCTTTTGGCATGATGGTCACCCTCTTGGCGTGAATGGCACACAAGTTGGTATCCTCAAAAAGTCCAACTAGATACGCCTCGCTGGCTTCTTGTAGGGCCATCACAGCCGAACTCTGGAACCTCAAGTCAGTTTTGAAATCCTGGGCAATCTCTCGCACAAGTCTCTGGAAGGGCAATTTCCTTATTAAGAGTTCGGTACTCTTTTGATAACGACGAATCTCTCTCAGGGCTACGGTTCCGGGCCTGTATCTGTGTGGTTTTTTTTACCCCACCAGTAGCAGGAGCCGACTTAACTGCAGCCTTGGTCGCAAGCTGCTTCCTAGGTGCCTTTCCACCAGTTGATTTTCTCGCAGTTTGTTTTGTCCTAGCCATGTTGATAGATTGCCTCTCTTGAAAAGAATGAACAAAGGAACAAATATCTAGTGTCTATAGGCCTTTTTTCGCGTCAACCAGCTGGTTTAACCAATGACAGCTTTGGTTTAACCAGCTTGTATGTTTAACGCAAAAACGGAAAAAATTACATATGGTTGAGCTCAAACAAAACTGGTTCGCGAAAACACTTTTTACTTGTCGGTTTGGGCAAAAAATTTCAAACATGAAACATCCGTATAGTGTTAAGAGTGTCATTCTATTATAATTAAATGATTTAGCACTGGCTTAATTTCCTCCGGATTTGACATATTTCACATTAGTTTGAAGTCAGAGAGAATTGGAAAATGATCTAGCATACTCTCTGGTATATTTGAAGAGATAGGAAGGGTCTGAATTAGTGGAATCTTGGGTTAAATTGTTCAGGTAATATATTGGAAAATGTTGTATTCATACTGTAAAAGCAAAATTATCTATAAAAAAGTCCCAAATGATAAGACTTTAGCTTTGTTGAGCTACCCTAAACAGAGGATAAAATTCTAGTTTGACTTCTTTTTGTTTTGATTTGGAATTCTACTAGCCTACCAGGCTATAGATTAAATTTCCAGTTTAGCTACTTTTTGCTATCTTTGATTGGGGTTATGTTAGGTGAATGAAACTTTCAGTGATTAATCCATAGCTAAAAACATACTCTGAGAAGCTATTGCTAAGCTTATTTGATAACCCTCTTCTGTTTTTAAATCTTGGAATTTTGCATACTGGACTGGTCTGTAACTATTAAAATTTTGGTAAAACAACATCTTACCTTAATTTTCAGCAAGCAGTTTCTGTTTCTCTGGTTTTAGCAATTCTTGTTATTTGAGTAGAATTTTAAGCCATATCAGTGTTTTGTATTTAAATATAGGGAAATGTATATCCTGAAAGTTTCCAAATCTTGGAAACTTCATAAATTGAAATTGAGCAAAGTTATGACACTAAAAACGCTTTTTTCTTGTCATTTAAGTAGAAGATTTATTTTGCAAGGATTTCACTTTTATAACACAAGCATTTTTAAGGGTGTGGACCAAATATTGAGATTTTCAACTGTCATCATCACTAACCAGCAAGTCAACAGGATTTAATCCTTATTTCATTAGACAATGTGATTTAAGGTAATTTAAGGCAAACGTTTTTAAGAGAGAGAAAGAGTAGAGTTAGATGCTCCAAAATACTTTCCCATGATATAGTTTAGTCTCTAGACCCATCCCTAAAGTCTCATTTTCCTAACCTAAACTTTTTCAAGATATACAAATTTATCTAAAATAGAATTTTACCAAACAGAAGTTTAACCTAATAATTTGTAATAACATATTGTTCAGGCTAGCCTTTGCAATCCCTACAAATTTTGGCTCTTCACAACAAAGCACTATTACAGGCTTAGCCTATCAAAAGAAAGTAGCAAACTGCTTAATCTTAATAAAAAAAATCCAAAGGACTTTATATTTCTTCAATACAAAATATATATTAATTTTTGTTTTCAGTAGAATACTAGTTAAGTATAAACCAGCAAATGTTTAAGAATTTTTTGAGGGGGGACAGCTGCCTAAAATTAACAAAATATTTCTGATAAGCACAAAAATATAACAAATTAAGCTAAACTAGGAAAATAGTTTTTTTCTCACTGAACAGTTACCATAACACATAATGTGTTGTAAGATTTTGCAGTACTTGTGCATTATAGCCACCACATTCAAGTTCTATTGAGAAGTTTAGTTTGGCTAATGTTAATGACATAAAATAAATATGATGAATATATAATACTTTATCAACAAAATTATGAAAACTACAACAAAGAATCCTGGAATTTGTAAATCAGCATCATATCTAAATATACTGTATCTTACATTGTGATAGATTGTTTTAACGCCCTACTGTACAGGGGTAAATATTTAAATTATGTATCATAGGCAATTATCTGAAGAGTGATCTATTAAAAGTCTCCTGAGCTAACTAGGGAAGTTTTTTCTTTCTTTTTTACTTGCTTTAGCCTGTATCCAGTTCCTGATTGCCATATAAATTCTATATTCATAGTTAAATAACATAAGCCTTTGTATATAGACTATACCTTGTTGCTAATGTTTCTGGGCATAGAATGTTTGATTTGGTAAAGCCCTAGAGAAGGACCTGAAGAGAAAGAAACATAATAAAAAAAAAATTCATGCTTCATAATTTTTAGAATAATAGCTGGTAACACATTTTATATTCAACTTTGCTCTACTTTACCCCTCAATCCTCCCAATATAAAAATGTATTGCTGAAATTTCCTATTTTCCATTTGTTTTGTCAATCTGTCTCTCTAACTTCATCCCATGTAGCTGTAAATTAAACAAATGTGACAAACAATAACTAGAAAAACAGGTGACAGGAGGTTTAATGCATTGAAAATATGAAATTTGAGCCATATTTCTGCACATTGGGAGGGGGATTGAGATAAAGCATAGCCTAACTTAATGATTTTCTCTTGCTATGTAGGGTAATTGGAAAGTCACTTGTATATCATGCTGTCCTTTTCAGTTTTAGTTGGATAGAAAAAATCCAAAGAAAGTCCCCTTTGAAAAGATAGTAGCCACAAAGTGAGATTGTATTTGTCAAAGCTTGGAGGTTTGTCCCTTCTGTCTGTTTAAACAAAACAGAATCTTAATTGAAGCTTTGTTCATTTCTATCTTAAGGGTGCACAACAATTATGATATAAGGTACTTTTCTTTATTCAATTGTCTTCTTTGTTGTCTAAAAGACTTTTTTTTAATCTAGATGTTTCATAAATTGCTCATTTTTACCAGAAGTTCATTTGACCTACTTTGAAATCCCTGGTCTTAAAATTACATTTGACTTTGTTAAAGCTAGGAGACATAGACCTTGTGTTTGTTTAAAGAAAGTGAATAAACATTAGTAATTTGTATTGCACTAAAGCCCTAGGGCCATCACAATTCCAAACAAAAAAGAAACTTCACTTTAGAATATTCAACATTGTCTAACATAACAGAAACAAAGAAAAAAATTACCAAATTTTACTTCTGCACTCTACTGTCAACATGAGAAATTGTCCAAAATTTTAAAATCTTGCAAAACATTCAACCCTCATCACATTCACCAGCCATCTCTCATCAAGCCTACACTTCATTTCTCATCTCACTCAACCCTACAAATGCATCAAATAACTCACTTTCTCATTAGTGCTTCCATAGATATGGTCATCTGGCTTACATTTTATTATATCTAGAAGTTTTCTGTAGCTAAGTCAGTACTTAAATATTTCATACACCTTTGTAAACAACCTTAAGATGGTAAAATAGGTTGGATTATCCAAATTTTTAGTTGCCACAATATATTTCAATCATTGTTGTAATATAAAGGGCAGCCAATAGTAAAGGACCTGAATAAATATTTTAAGGTAATTAAAAAGGTTTATTACTCAAAAACTTGATAAAACTAAAAGGGACTTCTTAATGATTGATTACTTTAAAATATCTACATTATACACAACAATAAACCTTTGGTATAAAGGGAAAGTCAGTAAGGCCCAAAAACTATTCAATACTAATTGTGGTTTGAGACAGTTTGCTGAATGTCTAAATGATTTTAGATAGTAATGAAGATAAAATGTGGGCAAACTCAACACCAATATGCAAGTAAGTATGGCAGCACTGACACATCAAGGTCTAAACTGGCAGTGCTAATTTCCACTTTGTGACCCTTTGGCCAAGAATTGCAATTAAGGGCTGGGGGCCAGAAATCTTGTGCTTTTGTACACCCTCCCTGCTTACCTTTTGCATAATTATCCATTTGCCTATTTAGAGCTGGTTTAGATCTGTCTAACATCACTGACCCCCATTTAAAACAAATAAACAGGCAATACTAGGAATCAAACCTGTACCCCATGGACAAAGGATTTCTTACTAAGAGTGCTTTCCACTTAGCCAAGAACATTATTACAACCAGAGTAGAACAACTATTAAAAAAAAAAATATTGAAAAAAAAACAAGATGGATTTACAGCCATTTTCACTAATCTTCAATACACATTGTATTTTACTTATACAAGTTATTGTAAGGCAGGTGTCAACAAAGCTCCAGCAGGGATTGCTTTACTTAAGATGCAAACTAGCATGGTGAATACTTAGCTGGTAAAAATCAAATACACTAGCAATGCCAGGAATTAAACCTGTACCCCTTGGACAAAGGATTCCCAAACCAGAGTGCCAACAACTTAGCAAGGAACACAAATGTGACCAGAGAACTATTATTTGAAAAAAGAAATATTGAAAAAAACTCAATTCATGGTTGTTGCTTTTCTCTACTGTCCCATAAACAATATATTTTATTTAGACAAATTAATTTTAAGACAGGTATCAACAAAACTCCATCAGGGATTGTATTTACTTAAGATACAACAACCAATGTGATTGCATAGCTTTGTGATATTCTAGTCTTAAATAATGATAAAAAAGCAAATTTACATTTGCTATTTGTTTTCCAAATCATTTTAAGCAAAACCATTTGCAACAGCAATATGTCCATGGTTAGATTAGTGTCTATCCAAAATGCTTTACAACAGAAGGGACACATTTCTTGCAAAGCAAATACTCAGCTTTAATGCTATTCTGTGTCATCTCTAAAAAATTAAACTGTATCAGGTGTATTTTGATATAAGATACTTCTAAGACTTTTAGCAAGGGGGCAGGCATTTCTTCACAATTTATACAATGTGTAAAAGAGCACCAGGGGGTGAGATTGAAAAAAAAAACTTTCAGGGATGGGTCTAAAGGCTAAAGTATGTTCTGGGAAGGTCTGCTTACATGGAGTACAAAGAAACTGTTTCACAGCTTTCCTCAATCCACTTTATAAGGTTTTGAAGATATGCAAAGACATTTCCTAAATTTTTAAAAAAAATATTGATATGGCTTAAAATGCTACTCAAATAAAAGGAATTGCATTTTAAGAGCTAAAGCCAGAGTAAAAGAAACTGATAATTAAAAATTAAGGTAAATCTTGTTTTGTCAAAATTTCAATAGTATAGGTATAGACCTTTTGAGTAAGCAATTATCTAAGACTTAGAAATCAGAAAAGGGTTGACATAGAAGCCTGGCAGTACCTTCCCAGAGTGTTTTTGACCCTGGATTAATTACTGAGTTTCATTCTTGTAACCTATTCCCTTTCCAAGATAATGAAAATTAGCTAAACTAGAATTTTACGTATTTTTTGCTTTGGATTCATTACTGGAAGTTCTATTTTCCTGACTTAACCCATTTCTAAGATAGCAAACAGTAGCCAAACTAGAGTTTGACCTGAAAATTTATCCATGGCCCTATAGGGTAAGGCTGAAATGTAAAGAGTTCTGACAAAGATGTAACACATCTTGAAGCATCTAGTAAGAATAGTCATTGGATTAACAATGCTTTATAACCACTAGGGTCTTGCTTCATCAAGGTTTTATCTCTGAAGCCAAATTACCAAGCTAAGGTCAAGTCTAGGGCATCAAAAGGATGAAACAAAGATTTCCAAGTATCTACATAAGTTTTCAAAAGCATATTCAAACTCTTGACTTCCTGTCTTAAGGCCTATGTGAATAAAATTGCAGGACATAACCCAACATTTATCCAAATAGCCCTAATACGAAAAAAAAAACAAAATTAAACCTTACTTTTGCGTGGCTAGAATTCTATTTGTCAGCTTATAATTCTTATTTTATATAGACTTATGCCAAGTTCACACGCATAGGATTTTATAAAAATCCTATAGCGAAATCCTTAAAGGTTCCAAAGAAAAGTGTTCACACGTAAAGAAGCGTCTATATGCATAGGGTAAGCACGTAATTAGTGCCGAAAATATTTTTGAGGGTGAAATATTTGAAAAGTTCAAACATGGATCCGTATTCAAATCTGGAAGAATTGGCGATTGGGTAGCCTGATTCAATTTGTGTGGCCAGATGTATAATTTCAAGATTCTATATTGTGGTTTCCATTTGTCTTTTTATAGTGATTCCATTCAGGTTACCCTGGATGTTTTTCATTGTGACAGATTGTTGTAATGCTCTGCTGAAAGAGGAAAAATATTTTAATTACATAGGATAAGAAAATTTCAGTAGGCTAATCAGTTAAAAGTCTTAAACTAGCCGGGGAAGGGTAAAATTCTAGTTATTTGACTTCTTGCTATCTCAGAAAGGGTTTAGGTAAGGAAAATGAAACTTTCAGGGATAAATTTACAGACTAAAGTATGTCCCGGGAAGGTATTTTGAAGCAACTACCTCTGCTCCTTCTCCCTCTAGAGGGCCTTGACCTTTGATGACCTTTGAAAATATGCGTTTTATAAAAGTGAAACGGTTGCAAAATAGATCTTCTGCTTAATTGAAGCACAACAAAATTGTTTTCAGCATCATAACTTTGCTCAATTTTGTTTTATAAGGTTTTAAAGATATGCAAATATATTTCCTAAATTTTGAAAAAAAACATTGGTATGGCTCAAAATTCTACTCAGATAACAGGAATTGCATTTTCAGAACTAAAGGCAGAGAAAAAGCAACTGGTAACTGAAAAATTAACGTAAAATGTTGTTTTGCCAAAATTTCAATAGGCATAGACCTGTCATTTAGGCAAATTTCAGGGCCCTCTAGAGGGAGAAGGAGTGGAGGTGGGTACTTTAAAATACCTTCCTGGGACATACTTTAGCCTGTAGATTTATCCCTGAAAGTTTCATTTTCCTAACCTAAACCCTTTCTGAGATAGCAAGAAGTCAATTGACTAGAATTTTACCCAGGGAAGTGTTTATTCCAGTAAAAAATCACCATCTATCTTTTTTGCCTCCTTTAGCCTGTTTCCAGTTCCTGATTGCCATTTAAATTTCATTTTGTCTGTTACTCATTTCTTATCCATATTACTGAGGGGTCATAGCTAAGCACTAGAGAAGTCATTGTTAAATATCTTGTGCTTAAGTATATATAGCTTGTTGCAATTAACTAGAATTTCTAAGTATACAATTTTTGATGTGTTCTAAGCCAAAAGAAGGACCTGTAGGCCTATTGAAGAAATTATTGTAAAAAAGGATTCTTTATAATTTACATAATAATTATAGCTAATACATTCTACATGTAGCCCTACTTTACTTTACACTCAACCTTCCTAATATAGAAATATATTGCTGAAATTACATATTTTCCATTGATTCTTCCAATCAATCCCTTGACCCTAGTTCCTGTCAATTGAAGCAACTGTGAAAAAACAAGAACTGGAAAAAAAGTAACAGGTGGCACAGTACCCTGGAAATATGTAATTTGGGCGATATATTTGCACATTAGACAGGTTGGGGGTAATTTTTTCTTCTTCATATTTTTCACATACAACTAAAGTGAACACGCCACCAACACCTTTTTATGCTCTTTCCAAATATAATAATTGCTTCTATTGTAAATTCAAATTTAAATACTTTTTAACCTAACCTAAATAATTTTGGAACTGACAAAACATAGTAAATTATTTTGTCAAAAACAAGCAAATATGCATACTTTAGTTGAAAATTCAACACCAAGAAAGAAGAAAACAGTATAATATTGTACAATTTATTTATCAACTTAATTGTGGATAATCAGTGCTTTTGGATTATATGACATTTAAAAAAATGGATTTATGATGAAACAGTAAGTTTGAACCCAATGTTTTAAGGTTTGAGACCAATGTGTTAATTCTTTTTATGCCCAAAAACTAAAATATTTGGTCATTTTCAAAAGCTAAAAACTGCTTAAATTTGCAATAGAAGCAATTATTATATTCATAAAGAACATAAAAAAGCATCAAGTGGAATGTTCACTTTATTTGTAAGTCAAAAAT
Source organism: Artemia franciscana (assembly GCF_032884065.1). NCBI lineage: Eukaryota > Metazoa > Arthropoda > Branchiopoda > Anostraca > Artemiidae > Artemia > Artemia franciscana. Next base: position 709,381 of record NC_088870.1, on the reverse strand, counting down.
ATGAACAACAAAAAATTTACCAATTTATAGTATAGAGCTGCATGATTTTTCACCTGGGTACATAGACTAAGTGGATGGTCACTTGTACCTGATTGTGTTTCTACTGTTATTAGTTGGATAGAAAAAAAAACAAAGAAAGTTCCTATTGAAAAGAAAAGAGCCCAAAATTGAGATTGAATTGTCAAAGCTTGGAGGTTTGCCCCTTCAGTCTGTTTAAAGAAAACAAATTCATAATTGAAGCTTTGTTCATTTCAATCTTAAAGGTAACCTATGTTTGTGACACTTCATTAAATGTTTGTAAAGGGATACTTTTATTTATTCATTTGTCTTGTCTGTTTTCTACAAGATTGTTTTTTAATCTTTAAATTGATATGCATTTCTTACAAATTAATTAGTCATACCAGAGTTCTATTTATGAGTTTTTGACCTACTTTGTAATCCCTGGTCTCAAAATTTCATATAAATTTGTTGAAGCTAGGACACATAGAAATACTGTCTGTTTAAAGAAAATGGATAGACATAAGTAGGTTTTATTACACTAAAGCCCTAGGGTCATGGCAATTAAAACAAAACAATGAAGATTAACTTTAAAATACTTGACATCACATAATTATAACAGTCACAAAGAAAAACAAATCACAAAATTTTACTTCTCTGCTCTGTTGCCAACCTGAACAATTGTCCTACATTTTTAAACCTTGCAAAATATTCACCCCCATTACATTCACCAGCCATCATTCATGACCCCCACTCTTATCTATACATCAACAATTCAGGGAAAAGGAAGGACTGAAAAGGAAGTGCAATTGGAACCTAGGGCCCAGGCATCCTATGCTTTTGCATGTCCTTCCTGCTTACTGTCCCCAGATTGCTCTAGGTACTCATTTAAATTTTGGCCAATTCTTGCTTAGCTTAGAGAGTCACATCACTGACCCCTTTCCTAAACCAAATAAACTGGCAATGCCAGTAATTAAACCTGTGCTCCTTAGACAATAGATTCTCAACCCAAATTGCCAACCACTTAGCAATAAACACAAATATGACCAGAAAACAACAATTACTTGAAAAAAGAAAATATTTAAAAAAATCAAGTCATAGTTGCCAGGATGCCTTGCTGCCATTTTCTCTACTCTCCTATAAACAATATATATTTTATTTAGACAAATTAATTTTAAGACAGGTATCAACAAAACTCAATCAGGGATTGTATTTACTCAAGATACAACCAGCAATATTAATGCTTAGCTTTGTGATATTCTAGTCTTGAAATAATAAAAAAAGAAGAATTATATGTTCTATGTTCTATTTCTTTTCTACCAGCTCATTTGTGATAGCAATATGCTTATGGTTGGCTTAAAATCTCTCTAAATGCTTTAAAATAGATGGAACTTTAAAAACAAAATATACTGATGAGAAAAAAGAATGTTACCATAACTCTCTAAACTTGGTACTGTTTAAGACAATTTTTTAGCAAAGCAAATGCAAAACTTTAATGTATTTTGATATAAGATACTTCAGAGAGTTTTGACCAAATCTATGAATTAAAGGGCAAGGCATTCCTTCCCAATTTTTACAAAAGAAGAAGCTTGATTAAAAAAAATAGATATATCTTTAACAGAAAGCAAGTGACATTAATGAAATTAATCAAAACAAAATTAACTGAGATTAAAGAATATCAGCTATATATTTATCTTATAGAAGGTGGCATAAAATATTGTTTCTCAAGTTAGAAAAACCCAGTGTTACAACTTAAAGTTCTAATCAATAACAGGAATTGTAATTTAAGAGCTAAGGCCAGAGAAAAAAAAACTGAAAATTATGGTAATATGTTGTTTTTTCAAAGTTTCAAAAGATATAGACATGTCATGTAGGCAAATTTTAGGACCCTCTATAGGGAGATGGAGTGGAGATAGGTACTTTGCAATACCTTTCTGGGACATACTTTAGCCTGTAGACATATCCCTGAAAGTTTCATTTTCCTAATCTAACCTCTTTCCAAGATAATCAAAAGCAGCTAAAGTAGAATTTTCTCCAACTGAAAATATAGTGTGGTTTAGATGTCAAGCCTGTTTGATATGGTAATATAAATCTTGCATGATGTTTTTCTTTTTTTAGTTTGATATAGGAATAATAAATCTCATTAATGCAACCTTCAAGCCCTGGGAATAAGAAAAGGATATAAACAGTAGCCTGATAAGAAAAGATATAAACAGTAGGGGGGAAAATATTCAAGATTACATTTTAGAAACAGGATTTATTTCTGATAATTGGATTCACAAAACTCAATTAGGCTATGTTCAAAGGTACAAAGAAGTTCCTAAACTGCTTGAATGGGCAAAATTAACCTAAGATAGACCTAAGTACAGTTCTATCATTAATGCAATCTTCAAGCCCTGAAAATAAGAAAAGGGTATACATAGTAGCCTAGTTTGGGAATAAAATTCAAGATTGCATTTTAGAAACTAAATTTGTTTCTGATAATTGGATTCAGCAAACTTAACTAGCTACTTTCCTAGGCACAAAGAAGTCCTTACACTGAATATTACCCCAGGGCTCGTAAAGGAATATGTCCAAACTCTAAAACAATGCCCTAGCAGAAAAAAAGTGAAGCACCCAACTAAGCTAACCTTTTTAGAGTTACTGAGGATTACAACCAACCTATCCAAAGGCGATTTAAAACTATTTCTTCTTAAAAAAGCGTATGCATTAGAAAAAACTTTAAGGCTTTAGCTTATTACTTGTAAGGATTTTGCTCAGAACTTGAAATAATTTCAAGCTAAATTTTTCTTATTGAAACATAACAAACAAAATGAAAAACAAATTAATTTTGTTATGATATGACAAATAATTTGGTAACAAGGGAACATCAAAAAACATACTTGATAAGATTATGGAACAGCTCTTCTGATTATTTTGCAACAAACTATAGGGGAATTTAATGCATAGACCAAGTAGTCAAAATAATACTGGGATGTCCATGAATCAGCAAGACTAAAAAAAAGGTTTAAAATAAGAGCTTTGAGACATGATATCCTTCTAAATATCAAATTTCATTGAGATCCAATCACCTGTTTGTAAGTTAAAAATACCTCATTTTTTCTAATCTTTCAGAATTACCCCCCCCCCCCCCAACTTCCCCAAAATGAGCGGATGTGTTCCAGTATGTCAATCATGTATCTAGGACTCGTGCTTCATATTCTCACCAAGTTTCATCCTGATCCCTCCACTCGAAGTTTTTTCCAAGTTTTAGGTTTCCCTCTCCCAACTCCCCCCCCCAATGTCACCAAATCTGGTTGGGATTTAAAATAAGAGCTCTAAGACACCATATCCTTCTAAATATCATATTTCATTGAGATCCAATTGCCCATTTGTAAGTTAAAAATACCTCATTTTTTTAATTTTTCAGAATTACCCCCCCCCCCAGCCACCCCAAAGAGAGAGGATCCGTTCTGATTATTTCAATCATGTATCTAGGACTTGTGCTTATTTTTCCCACCAAGTTTCATCCCAATCCCTCCACTCTAAGTGTTTTCCAAGATTTTAGGTTTCCCCCTCCCATATCCCCCCTAATGTCACCAGATCTGGTCGGGATTTAAAATAACACTGGTAGCTGTGAAATAAATACTCTGAATCTGATGCAAAAACAGGATATTTATAATAAGTCAAAGCAGGATAATGAATGCAATTTTATTTGTTTGAAACACACTGAATCTCTTACTAGGTAAGAGCAATGAGCCTCTTTCCTTGTTGTGCCATAACTTCAGTCAATTTTATGCCAGATTCAAATGTAAAATAAAGCTAGGCTATTAACCAATATTATACAGCATTTGTTCTTAAACTAGACTTCTGAATGATTAGACAAAACACTCATAAATTTTCATATAGGTTTATGGTTTAATATGAAAATGGATAAAGGTTGAGCATAGAACCTCTTGAGAATATATATATATATATATATATATATATATATATATATATATATATATATATATATATATATATATATATATATATATATATATATATATATATATATCATTTTGAGAATCAAAGCAAATGTGAACATGAACAGAAACTCAAAATTAAGAAAAAATATTTGGTCAGGATTAACCTAAGATAGGCCTAAGTACAATTCTATCATTAATACAATCTTTAAGCCCTGAAAATAAGAGCCTAGCCTTGGAATAAAATTCAATATTGCATTTACAAAACTAAATAGGCTATAAGCATTATATGCATTATAGAAACTAAATTTGTTTCTGATAATTGGATTCAGCAAACTCAACTAGCTAATTTCCTAGGCACAAAGAAGTCCCTACACTGAAATTTTTCCCCATGGCTTGTAAAGGAATATGTCCAAACTCTAAAACAATGCCCAGGCAGAAAAAAGTGAAGCACCCAACAAAACTTACCTTTTTAGAGTTACTGAAGATTACAACTAACCTACCCAAAGGTGATTTAAAACTATTTCTTCTTAAAAAAGCGTATGCATTAGACAAAACATTAAAGCTTTAGCTTATTACTTATAAGGATTTTGCTCAGATCTTGAAATAATTTCAAGATAAAAATCCTTTCGTCCTTTAAGGAAACGGCTTAAGTATTTGGCCATTATGACCAAATCCTTAAAGGATTTTTCCAAAATCCTATGTGTGTAAACTTGGCATTATTTATAGCCTACGAATTCTTCTTTTCGAAATCTACGCCTGAAAAGGTCAACCAACAATTATGAATGGTAGAACCCTACGGTTAAAAACAATGACAGTTCTGGTTAAATTAGAGTTCAACCAGTCAATTGTTTCACGCAAAATCACTTTTCATGACAACCTGGTTTGTCACTGTTTCACGCAAAAACAGCGGTTGAGCTCAACCACACCGAGTGGTTGAGCTCAAACAGTCTCTTTGGTTGACGCGAAAAAAGGCCTTATATTTATATGGAGCGCCAGCCGCGCGATAGAGTAACAATTTGTGGGGAAAGCCTTTGGTAATATAAATTAAACGGGCTTTCAAGAAAACTTGTTAGTTTGTCAAAAACTTTACAGGTGATTGCTACAGTATCGTATTAAATATGACAGGAAGAGGAAAAGGAGGAAAGGGGCTTGGAAAAGGAGGCGCAAAACGTCATCGCAAAGTTCTTCGTGACAATATCCAGGGTATCACAAAGCCAGCAATTAGAAGAATGGCTCGCCGTGGTGGTGTAAAACGTATATCTGGCCTAATTTACGAGGAAACCAGAGGTGTTCTTAAAGTTTTTCTAGAAAATGTTATTCGCGATGCTGTCACCTACACAGAACATGCCAAGAGAAAGACTGTAACTGCTATGGATGTAGTCTACGCTCTGAAGCGTCAAGGTCGTACATTGTATGGGTTTGGTGGTTAATGATTTCCAAATGCCTTTTGAACTGTCCCCCTACCCAACGGCCTTTTTAAAGGCCAACAAATCTTTAAACACTTTCTAGCCCCGGTTCTATGAGCCTTTTTTATATTGTGCATTTAAAATGTCGGTAAATACTTTTTTTTTTCTTTTCGTCTCAGGTGCAATATCTGATTCGTATTCTGCAAACAAATTACCATTGCTATTTTATTGTATTTAGCTTTTCCTTGCATATTTGAATAAAGTTGTTTATTCTCATCATGGGATTCATTCAAGGGAATAGTTGTTGCTATTCAACTGCACAAGCCTATTTTATCATGTTGGAATGAAGATAGTAGGAACGGAGGAAAATGTGTTCCTACTCTTACTAAATTGCCGCTGGACCTTATAGTTTGGACACAAAGTATATTATTGCATTAGTTATTTGCAGTTAATAAACAGGTATGAAAAGCTGGCAACAGTTTAGATAGCAAATGGAATTTCCTTGTAAACTGACTCTGAGAATGAAGCCCAAAATCATGAGTTTCAAACCATAACAAAAGGCATCCGATGGACTATAATTTACTACTACTACTAATAACTCACTGCAGCACCAAGCCGCCTGAGGCCAACACAGCTACGCACACTCCTTCTCCAACCTAATCTATTTAAAACCTCCCTCTTTACACCCTCCCAGGAAGTTCCCATTTCCTTTAAATCTTTATTTATGACATCACTCCCAACCCAGACAAGGACGACCTGCTTTCCGTGTAGCCCCAGACGGTTGGCCAAAAAGGACAATCTTCGGTAATCTGTCATCCTTCATCCGTAGAACGTGGCCTAGCCATCTCAACCTTTCTTTCATTATAGCCCCAGAAAGCGGATTGAACCACACTTTTCGTACAACCTACTGTTTGAAATACGGTCAGTCAGCCGGGTACCCAGAACAATCCGTAGGCAATTTCTCTGGAAAACATCTAGAAATTTTCATCTGCTTTTCGGAGTGCCCATGCTTCAGAGCCATATTTGACCACTGTCATCACTGTAGCTTTCAATATTCTAATCTTGGTTTGTAGACTTATCTTTCTATTCTTCCCAACTTTTTTTAACTGTGAAAAAACACCCTGGGCCCTAGCTATTCTACTTTTAACATCTTCACTGCTCCCACCATCTTTACTAATAATACTACCTAGGTAACTGAAGCTCCCAACCTGATCGATCTTTTCGTTACCTAATGTCACTGTTCATCTTCACTTATTCCTATAGCCTTAGTGACTTTGTCTTCTTAACATTAATTTTCAAGCCTATTTTAGCAACCCTGAACTCGTAAAACCTCTAAAAATTCATTCATTTTGCTCACACTTTCATCTAATATGCTTAAATCATCAGCATAATCTAAGTCCAGGAGCGTTCTTCCTCCCCATTTGATTCCATGGTCTCCAATTGCCTTTCCTGTGCTCCTTAAGACGAAGTCCATCAAAATGATACATATAAAGGGGGTTAGAACACAACCCTGCTCTTTAATTTAGAGGTCGAAAAACAACAGCAAACGGACTTTTAGCTGGTATTCACCGTTGAATATATTGCATTTCAATGCTAAGCATTGAACATATTAGTTTGTTCCAACACTGCTTTTGGTCTTTTGAAATAAAAGACGCCATAAGCCTATAAAAATGATTTTATTTGTGGATTACATAGCAGTTATTTGTGATAATATTTTATTTGTGATCATATAACAACAGTTTGTTTTGAGTTTTTAACTTTTTCAAAATTTTTTGCCATTTGTGAGTTAACTTTTTGAGTTTTTTTTGTTTTTGGTTTTTTAATTTAATTTATGATTTCTATGTTTGTTTTTTAAGCAAAACTCGAAAACATACTGCAGAAAGGGGGACATTTCTCCGGTTTAAAATAATTCCTTTTTGACTGGAACGTATAATAAACTTTCAGATAGCCTATGATCGAAATAAATGAAAGCGGTTTGTTTCAACTTTGCCTCCCCCCTCCCCATCTCAAAAAAATTACAATGCCATTTTCATTTTTTTTTTAATATAATGCTAAAATAAAGTAAAATTTGTTTTTATTAGAATACAAATTTGACACAAAAGCCTCAAAATTTCAGTACCTTTGGCTTTTTGAAATACATGACTATAAGTAATAAAAGCCTTTGTTTCGAAAAAAGAGATAAAAAAAAAAAATGCATCCAAGTTCCTTTGACTCTTCTTATGTTGAAAACTGTTGTTCTAAAGGGATTCTGTTTAAAAAGCATAAAAAAAAGAAATTCTGAGATGCTTGTTTTTTGAAGCCTCCTTGTCCACCTCATATCCTTCCTGAACTACTATCAAAGGAGATTTAGATATCAAAATCTACAAGGCAGACAGACATTCTTTGCTTGCTTATTCATATAAATCTAATGATTGTAATTGTGTCAATTTTTTATTCACAATTAGGCTAATTTGTGCTTTCTATTGTTGGATATTAAGCACAATTGAAAATATACTGTAGAAAGGGACATTTCTCAGGTTGCAAATAATTTTGTTTTAAGCTTTATGTATATTGAACTTTTCTATAGGCTGTGATTAAAACAAATAAAAACGGTTGACTTCCGCTCCCAACCCTCCGCATCTCGGAAACCTTACAATGTTATTCTTGTCTTTTTAAATATAAATTTAGAATAAAATGAAATTTATTTTCATTTAAAATACGAGTTTGACACTTTAAGCCTCAAATTTAGGTGTCGTTTCTAATTGCTTTATCTTCTGTGTTTTTAGCTGGAGTTTCGGAATTAATTTGAATACGATTTTGCAAACACACATGCATCTATGTTACATTCTCTGAAAGCTCTTGTACTGGATTTCACTAATAAAAAATAAAAAGTGGACATCGAGGATATAAATTCCTAGCAAAAAGGTGTTATTGAGATTGAACACTAGTTTTGACGGATTTCCACTGTTCTCTGCCCATTTGCTAGCAAATTAGCACAAATGAAGCGCTAAAAAAAAATGTCTACTTGTAGAAAAATGACCTGTCTATCTTTAGTATAGGTTTCATACCCCAAAAGCTTACCTCCTAGTCGAAAATTTGAATAAAGCCATTCCAAACAAATACAAGCACGGCCGAAATTCCTTAGCTCGCGCACAGAGAATAATGTTAACCCGGGGTACGGCGGTTCTTGGTTCTACCAAGCCCACAGCTAAGAAGACCTCAGTCAAGAAAACAGCCAAACCTACTGCAGTTAAAAAGTCAACTTCATCCAAAAAGGCTACAAGCCAATGGCTGGTAGCAAGAAACCTGAAAGACTTTCAAGAAACCCACTGTTGCCAAAAAAGCAGTAGCAGCAAAGAAGTCGACACCTAAGAAGGGCCATCAGTCAAGAAAGCTCCCGCCAAGAAAGTGGCATCTAAAAAGTCAGTGGCTAAGAAACCAGCTAAAAAGTAATGTGTGCAATAGGTCTATCCTACAGTATCAAACAGCCCTTTTCAGGGCTATCAAAGCAAATGCTCGAAACTTTGTTCAGAAAGTTATAATGCTATTAATTTGACATTTTGACTGTCTACTTTTCCCTTTCAAGTATAATTTAGCTGTTGTTTGAGCCCAAAACACGTTGTATAATAGTTACTTTTGCATTCTAGTGCTATTGCTGTCTAAAAAACACCACCTTAGACTAGATTTTACGGCTGAAGTCTTTGATTAAAGTCAGTCGTTTGTGCGGCGCTCTTGAAGGAGCAAGTACATTGGTGTCATTGATGCTACTGAAAGAGAAAGACAGTTGAACTGTATAATGGAGCTGAGGCCGAAAACATTTGAAGGGACTTTGGACATAGACCAATCAAAGACACTTTAAAGTTAGTCTTTAAGACAGTTGCTTAGGCGGCGCTATTGAAGGAACAAGTAGACTTTTGCTATTGAAAGACCAAGGCAACTTGAACTGTAGAAAGGAGTTGGGCCCGAAAACATATGCAGAGGATTTGGACATGGACAAATCAAAGACTAACTTTAAAGTTAAAGTCTTTGATTTAAGTCAGCTGTTTACGCGGCGCTATTGAAGGAATGAGCAAATTTTTGGTGTAGATGCTACTGAAAGACAAAAGTAGTTGAACTGTACAATGGAGTTGAGCCCAAAAATATATGAAGACGGTTTGGACATAAATACACTGTTCAGTGAGCTTTTATCAGAAATTACTGGTAAAGTGCCCCCAATGGAATATACTAAATTACACGCCAACTTTTTGGAGATCAGGAATGAGTGTGAGTCAACTGTTGTTTTGGCTTAGCTAATGAGCCAATAAATAAAGTCGAAAATTGGGATCAAAGAGTGACATTATAAGCCCCCAATATATTTGACCGATCAAGGAGATGCCCCAAGGGCTGAAGAACCCATTCCGGCAGAGGAGAATTAACCATTTAAAACTGTCTGTTTCTTGGTGGCTTTCAACTTGATTTAGTTGCTGGAAATGGTCAACTAAAATATCTTGGGGGCTTATAATGTCACTTTGGTTACAATTTTTGACTTTATTTATTGGCTTAAATAAATGTGAGTCAACTGTTGTGGCTGTTCAATTTTCGCCTTCATTTATTTGCTTATCATCTAAGCCAAAACAGTTGACTCGCATTTATTTATTACCGATAGATGGAATCAGGGAAATGTCCAATTTAGTCTCTCTTTTTTCTCTTATATAAAATATAATCATCTTGGTGTTGTTAGAATAAGGAAACGAGTTTGTTAAAGAATATTATTTTACTTTGAATAAAAAGAAATCATAATAAAAAGAAAAAAAAAGATGCCAACAGCACCCGGTGTTCCCAGGCGGTCACCCATCCAAGTACTGACCGGGCCCGACGTTGTGTGACTTCCAGGATCTGACGAGACTGGGTACTTTCAACGTGGTATGGCGTTGGCTGAAAGATTTTGTAACAAAATGAATGTTGATCACAAACTGAAAAGAAACAAAATGCCTAATTTTAGAGTCATAAAGCAAGGTTTTAGTAGACAAATATTTAGAAAGAATCAAAATATGTTTATCCATTGTTTTTTTTTGTTTTTTAAACTTTTTTCCTTCTGAAACAAAAACGACAAGTCCCCCACAAATGTTTCTACCTTTGATGACTACCCTATGGCTTCCTAGGCTAGTTTAGATTAGTCGAATTAGAGGCTCTTGGTTATTTTTAAAAACAGTTCCTCAATTTTTTCGTATAATCTATTGGTTTCTTAGGTGAAAATGAGCTTC
>NC_088870.1:690112-698706 GCF_032884065.1 Artemia franciscana | reverse complement strand
GTATACATTTTGACTTTTTCCCCCAACGTATGTCCAAATTTCCTTTGGGTTAGTTGCAAGACGCTTGCTCCTGCAGTCAATAACCTCAGCCTTGTTATTGGCAAGAGACTTAGCAAAACACCGTTTGGTATATAACAGTATCGTATATAACGTGGTATCGTTTGGTCATTAACGGTACCAGATTTCGGCCAATCGCAGTCATTCCATTTTGGTACATAAGATTTGCAACTTTCCTGTTAAGCTGGATTTATGGACCAGCCAGGTATTTATGAATACGGACAAACTTTACGTACAGGAAAGGCACAACGCATTGCATGAGTGATTTCACTACAGTAAATGTTGATAAGAAGTTTTTTCTCCAACTTGGTCTTTTCTGAGGATTGTTGTAGTAGTTGGAAAGGTTTTTTAAGTTTTGTTAAGTGTGGCATCATGCTCTGCTTTAGATATAGGAGTATCTATTTTCTTCCAGTAACATTTGAATTCCCACTTCCTTTTCTTTTCATCTTTTTTAAAGAGAACACTATCAATAACAAAATAGTTGGAGACTGATAAATGATCCGAAACCGATATGCTAAAGTCAACATGTCTTGAGCCATTCGTAGCCACGCTGTTCGAGCTGAGCATGAAATCAAGCGAACTCGTCACTTTGGAATTATCGATATACGTATATGAACGGTCATTTAGGACAACATACAGATGGGATAGAGCAGACAGAAGTATTTGATATTTTGATTGATCTGGCACTGAGAGGTCAAAGTTGTCATCCCCAATGACGATTTCATGATGAGGTGCGCAGGCACACTGCTGCAAAGATTTAGCAAGCTTTATTGTTGTACGAGAGAACTTTTCTTCAGAAGCCAAGTTCTTGTAATCAGTTGGTAAATAGCAGCAATATACTATCAAGTTTGTAACTTATTTGCTTAGGAAACACTCGTTCTTGACAAATGCTGAGGCTGAAAGGTGAGAACCCTTTAGTATCCCAAGTCCACCGAAAGATCTTCCTCTGCCCGAATTCTTTGCTGGCATCACGAAAAAGGGATGTTTGTCATTCCCTTTTAACAGGGAAAGCGAGTTGACTGAAATGAAATATTTATGTAGACACAAAACGTCCTTGCATGACATCAAGCTTTCAATCAATGGGAGTTTATTGGCTACAGCGCCATTCAGATTCCACGAAGGCACTTTTAGCTCAAAGTTGGTCATGACTTCATTTTGAGCTTTTTAGCTACGGGAAATATAACACTGTAGCACGAATGGTCTGTCTGCTTACAGAGAGCACACTTCATCGCAGCATTGCAGGGTTTATCTTTAATATTCACATGATTGCCACTGCAACGGGAACCACGAATAGCGTTTTTACAGTCCTTAGCAGCGTGACCATACTCTTGGTACTGATAACATCTCTTCGGCAAATGATGATACATGTCTATTTAGTATTTTGTCTATTATATTTATGTCTGTGTATTATTATTTCGTATGCTTTTTCTATTAGTATTTTGTTTGTTGCAAGAATTGGTTTTGCTTTTCTTCATTATAAACTTTTACCATCATTTTAATGGTATATTGGTTATCAGTCTGATAAAAAAAAAATAAAAATGCAGCTTCCACTACTTTTATGCTGCTTCACCAATATGGCTAGTCTAGGAGTTAATATAAAATATACATTCCCTTTCATACTCTCCCTCGGTACTGTTCGGTAAATTTCTTGTGTTATAGCATAAAGAAGAATGTAGCAGTATACACAAAGTTCAAAAATAACCAAATTCTGCCCCAAAATCCTCATGGTCTCCTGTTTGTCCTTAGTCTTATATTTCAGATTCTCTCCATTTTTACAGGAAAAAATTAGAAGTGATCATAGCCAAAAGTTATTGGGTTGTTCATTGCTACTTGTAATGCACTCTGACTTTCAAAGACAAGCTTGTTTGATCAAGTTTGTCAAATTCTCTCGGCTTTTGTGCAATTCCTAACAATTAAACATTGATCGTTGGACAAAATATCTTCGGGAAAATATTCTATAATGCCACAATGAGTGGGAGTCATCAGCCAAGCATCTGTGTCTGTAGCAGTGTTTAGCGCTTCAGCAAGAGAATTTGATCCGTTTTGTTATCAAGTATCACGCACAATTCTTTGCTAAAAGGCCACAGGTTCACTATATAGATACAGCAATCACCAGCAAGGCCCTTAAGATACTTCTTGTGACTGTCAGGCCTTTTCAGTCCCCTATCAGGGGTTTTTGATAATCAAGGCGTAAGAAGGTTTTGCTGTATTCCGAGATTATATTGCTTTTACACCCAAAAGTCACACTATTCTTATTTTGTGCAGATCTGAAAAGGCTTAGGTGGCCAATAAGATCTCCCCTGAGAGTATCGGTGCCTCGTCAGGCTCATAGATTACAAGCTTAGGAAGGACTACTCTCTTCTCGTCACAATTCAGGATGGTTCTTAATATATGAGCAACCATGTCTTAGGGCTTAACACGATTTGTAAAACGATTAGATATAATGGGTAACTGCCATAAATCATTCATTTTCCTTAGTTATCATATCAGCTTCTTGTTACCTCTTGTTACCTTCATCATACTTGTTACCTACTTTCTTTGTTTTCTTTATTTTAGTGAACAAAAACAAATATATAATAATGGTATAATATTAAAAAAATGAGGAAGATGTCAGCATGACCTTTCACACAAATCCGGCTTGATGACATTATAATGCCGAAGTGACTTTAAATGTTCTTCAGATTCACCCTGTCCTGAATCTTTTTTGCCAAAAGCCAACAACTTCATTCACATAGTGTACACAATTTCGGGATAGAAAATTGCAACTTTTGAATTCTTCAGCTGCCGGTGATATGCCATACCTTGCCACACCCAAGGTGGTTATTGCTATCTCAAATCTATCCTTTTTCACATATACGCAGATGTTGGCGTTAATAATTTTCCATTCCTCGTTCAATTCTATTTCGGCCTCCAAGTCGGCAAGAAAGGCGGGCCTATATTCTGAAAATATACATGGGTTCTCTATCGGTCACATAAGGTCTGGCTTTGTGTGAGACGTTGTGTGTACTCTAAATAATTTTATCATTTTCACTTTTATGATTTAATGGACCAACGTAAATTCCTCAGTGAGAGTAAATACATTTTTTTATATGCCGTCTAAATTTTAGGTACCCGGACAAGAGCAAGTTGACCGTAGCTAAATCGGTAAATTTTACCGATTTAACCAAAGCGATTGATGATTGTCTGGAACTTTAACTCTATCGACAAGAACATCATAATGAGGGGTATTTCTGGGGACTCAGGTATGTTTTCAACGTCATCGTTAATGTACCTCCTATATTTTTCAACAATCTCTCTTTGATTTGGATGATTTTCAAGGGCTTTTTCAAGCATAATTTTTTTTTATTTCGGACACTTTTTTTGTATTATATATGTATATATATATATATATATATATATATATATATATATATATATATATATATATATATATATATATATATATATATATATATATATATATATATATATATATATATATATATATATATATATATATATATATATATATATATATATATATATATATATGTGTGTGTGTGTGGGAAAATTTGAATTTAAAAAAAAGGGAATAGTTGTGGGAAAAGTCAAAGTCATGTGTGTATTTAGATAGATAGATAGATAGATAGATAGATGAGTGTATTTCAAAAGCCAATGGGCCATATACACACACAAATATAAATAAATAACAAACAAGCAAGGAAATTAAACAACAGTATGAATTACAAACACGTGCGAAATCAGAATCCAACTAGAAAATTTCTAATCTAACAACAAAAGAAATTAATCATATAAAACTTTTTTTCTTATTAAAGATTTATCTATGTATACTCTCACTCGAAATATTGTGGTTGGGGTATTATTTTTCAGAATACCTGGAAGCATCAAATTAATCCCATGCAAATAAATTTCCAGTAAATCCGACAGCACTGAGTATTTCTGGAGGAAATGATCCAAGTCTTCATCCTCATCTTTACAAAGGGGGGGACAAACATACCTCCTATCAGGACCAACTGTAATTTGTTTGTAAAACGTTTTTGCCTGTTCTGGATTGGAAGATAATTCGCTCTAAGCTGAATCCAACGACGTAAAGTCAAGGCCGGTAAATTAAATTTAAAATAAGCCTCCTTTCCAAACTAGGCTTTGCCTGATTATAATGTTGTAGAGTTGTAGAATCTAAGACCAGCCCTTGCCAACGCTGAATTTCCTGACTCTCTAATATAAATCGTACCTGGCTTTCTAAATATGTTGGTATATCACCAGAACAAAGACCATTATTCCATAAGTAAGACATTCCTACTTTTTCTAGTATTGATTTAATTTGGGATGGCCTCTATGTTTTTAAACCACTTTTCAACATTTGATATGTTCCGCTCTTACTAGTCTATCTTCATTACTCTTAGTTAACTTCAACCAGAATATAAGCATTACAATATACCTACTTAGCTTTAAAGAAAACAGGTCCATATCACCTTTTAGAATCTGTGAATGAGTTGTCTGATTTCGACCAAACACTCTTTATAGTACTGGAGCTGAAAGGACTCCTGTTTCTCCACCTTTTCTCCATCCCATATCTCTGCTTCATATTCTATCACGGGTAAATTTTTTTGTGTTAAATATTCTTTTATGCATTTTAAGGTTTTTAATTCCTGTTATCGTCGGGTTTCTAAAAATTGCTGACATGGCCACTCTACCTCTCTTAATTATTTCATCAACATGACTCCTTAGGCTTCCATTCCCGATAAGATAAAGCCTAAATATTTATTCTTTTACTTATAATTAGTTCCTTATTATTAAATTTAAATGTGTATTTTTCACCCCCTATACTCTTTTTTAAATAACAACTTCGCTCTTTTCAGTATGCAGCCTTATTTTTTTTTCTGCATATATTCTTCTACGAAATTCAAAATTTTCTGTAGATCTTGTGGTTTAGCCACCAAAGCAATCCCACATAAAGACAAGTTTTTCCCTTTCCATATTTATCTTTTAATGACTTTAAAACAAACACGCTATCTGTCGCCCCATACCCTGTCCTGAAACCTCTTTGTTCCTCATGTATTAAATTATTTTTATTTCACCAACTGGAAAGCCTGGTATCTAATATTTTTTCCACTACCTTACTTAAAGCAGGGACAAATGCAATTAAAGGATATTGACTCCAAACATAGAGTCAAGTACTATTGAGCCACTAACAACCATCTGGAAAAGTAGTTACAGATGGCCAATCAACTCGGGAGAATCAACTCTTAAATGTTCAACACAAATTCCATCCAAATTAATCGATGTAGATTTTAATTTTTTCATACTTTTCACGACAGACTCAGCACTAATAGGGATAATATATTTCTGCCATAACCTACGCAGAATAACTGAGTTAAGCAGTTTAGAAAACCCGGAATGGACTGTATAATTTACTGTACTGATTTTTGCCGATTAATGACTAACCCTCGAATCATCAGGAATTAAACTGGACGAAAAAGTTGGGTTTTTCTTACTAGAACTCACCACTTCACTCCATTGCCAAGGACTTTTAAGAAATTCCTTACCCTTATGCCGGACGCTTGGCATGTAAGATTTGAATTCAAACTTAGTTCTACTTTTAATATTAAATAGGTGACCCGAAGTGGGGCTGCCACACGCATGCCATATCCTAAACCACATTTTAGCCCAATGTTTTACACTTTAACTGAGGGTCCTCTTTCGATAAAGAACTTCTAGTTTTCAAACGAATACACGAAACAGGGACAGCAATGGAGTCGGCTTTTTTGAGGCAGGCTATAATATCAGAATAGTAAGAATTGAGTTGTGATCGAGCATTAGGCGAGAAGAAATTGGTACAAAGTAAATGCTAGGGAACTGTTACACATGAGAGCAGAGTTGCCCAAGTACAGATATATAAAGTCCATTTTGCTTTATTCCATTCATGCTTATTATACCATTTCGTGCCCCGTAGAGAAGATTCACACTGATTCAGGTCAGAAGAATGCGAAACAGAAACGGTAAAAGATAGCGGGAGAGGATCAAAATCTCGTTCTTCATCATGAATTCGACACTCGAACATATCACACAAGGCGAGCAAACACAGTGGTCTACATCTGACACACTTCCAATATTATGAACACACGAAAAATATGGACTCTTTAACTACTATCTGATATCCATCTGGTAAAGGCTGAAATGCCAGATCAGACTTTGTTGACTCTCTATTTATGTTACAATTTAGGTCTTCCACTAAGATCCACTAATAGCTATGAGTTTCATTATTTCGAAGGAAATTCATCAGAGAGGACGCAATTTTATGAATTTTGTAAGTGAAAAAACTGTCTTTTTTATCATGAGGTAGGGAAGTATTCATAATCAGTATGTTTGAAAATAGAAAGGCAATAAAATTATGGCAAGAGTGCATGCACTGGGGAAAAAAGAACGAAAGTCAACTCAATACAACAACATTACAAATAAGACAACAAGCAATGCAATTAAGACAACTAATACAACAAATATTGCGACTAGGCACTATTACAGCAACATTACAAATAAGACAATACAGCAATATTACAAAAAAAAACAACATTATTAATAACTCAATACAACAACAACACAAATAAGACAACAAACAATAGTCTCAAAGGTCTATTTGTGACTGGTTCTTTGTTAATATCTACCGTTTTTTTTTTAATATTTTGTAAGATCAATTCTAATTGAATTTGTGTAAAGAACATTTAGTGAAATTTCTCCCAAGCCCCTATTTAAGGAAATATTATTAATCTTAGTCTGATTTCAATTGCTTCTAGAACTGTCTACTTTATACCCAGGTATTGCTAACAAGGGCAGATTCTTCAAAAGGTATTTAGTGGCTAGGATGTACAAGCACATGGCTGCTGAATTGCCTCGTTTCATCTCACTTTGTTTATTAGTCTTGGCTGAACTTCGCTGAAGTAAGGGTACTGGGTCTCTTTGAAAAAAAAAAACACAAACAAATAATGCAACTAAACACTATTGTCGCAATGTTACAAATATAGACAATAAAGCAACATTAAAAATAAAATTACAAACAACTCAATACATAAACATTACAAATAAGAGAACTAAGACAACAAACAATACAACTAAGGCTATTAAGAAAACAAATAGTGCAACTAAGTACCATTACAGCAACATTAAAAATAAGACAATACAGCAATATTACAAAAAAAAACAACATTATTAATAACTCATTACAACAACATTACAAATAAGACAACAAGCAATGCAATTAAGACAACTAATACAACAAATATTGCGACTAGGCACTATTACAGCAACATTACAAATAAGACAATACAGCAATATTACAAAAAAAAACAACATTATTAATAACTCAATACAACAACAACACAAATAAGACAACAAACAATAGTCTCAAAGGTCTATTTGTGACTGGTTCTTTGTTAATATCTACCGTTTTTTTTTAATATTTTGTAAGATCAATTCTAACTGAATTTGTGTAAAGAACATTTAGTGAAATTTCTCCCAAGCCCCTATTTAAGGAAATATTATTAATCTTAGTCTGATTTCAATTGCTTCTAGAACTGTCTACTTTATACCCAGGTATTGCTAACAAGGGCAGATTCTTCAAAAGGTATTTAGTGGCTAGGATGTACAAGCACATGGCTGCTGAATTGCCTCGTTTCATCTCACTTTGTTTATTAGTCTTGGCTGAACTTCGCTGAAGTAAGGGTACTGGTTCTCTTTGAAAAAAAAAACACAAACAAATAATGCAACTAAACACTATTATCGCAATGTTACAAATATAGACAATAAAGCAACATTAAAAATAAAATTACAAACAACTCAATACATAAACATTACAAATAAGACAACTAAGACAACAACCAATACAACTAAGGCTATTAAGAAAACAAATAGTGCAACTAAGCACCATTACAGCAACATTACAAATAAGACAATACAGCAATATTACAAAAAAAAACAACATTATTAATAACTCAATACAACACCATTACAAATAAGACTACAAACAATACAATTAAGACAACTAATACAAGAAATATTGCAACTAGGCAATATTACAGCAACATTACAAATAAGACAATACAGCAATATTACAAAAAAAAAACAACAACATTATTAATAACTCAATACAACAACATTACAAATAAGACAACAAACAATACAATTAAGACAACTAATACAACAAATATTGCAACTAGGCACTATTTCAGCAACATTACAAATAATACAATACATCAATATTACAAACAATACAATTAATATAGACGACAAACAATACAATTAAGACAACTAATAAAACAAATATTACAACTAGGCACTAGAAACAACCAAAACTAGAACAGTACAACCAAAACTGTTACAATCCAACAATTAGTTATTAGGAACTGACTTTTTTCCGACCTTTTTCCAGATTTTGGACCCAAATCTCCATGTCTTTACTATTTCTTCTTTTCATATTTTGTCTCCTTTTCAATTCTTCAATGACAGCATCCATGCCTTTTTTGGGATTATAATCATATATTTTC